>NC_060906.1:1693521-1750378 GCF_014805685.1 Silurus meridionalis | reverse complement strand
CAGCAAAGTTCTGCATAACATCTACACATTTGTACAAACAGCAGTTTTTCAGATTGACATTGGCAAGGTCACAGAGAGCCCAAGAGTAGCTGAACTCAGAGCGAGATTCCTCTAGTAGTTTTGGTTGCATAGGAAAATGATTAGTTTTATTTGTTTTTGTTGTGTGGAAGCACAAATGTTCTTGTTCAACATCTAAAGTTAATTCATGGGCTTTTGCCTGGAAAATCGCTTTGACTGAAATGTGCTCAAGCAGATTGCTCTTAGAATTTGGGACTTGGGATCAGGATTCCGCAAACATTTGAAAAGAGTTCATGAAGGACGTGACAAAGTTTCTTTATGTGTTGAAGATGAGGCTGTTTTCATAATGCAGTTGTTGGGCTACCAAATGTTACAGTGGCTACATGTTCAAAGGACAGTTCTTTGCCAGTTCCTAACAAAACCCTACTGATTTGTGTGCATCAGCAAGAGTACAATTGCAAGCTGCAGGTGTTAGTCAGACTACTATTGATTAATCACCTGACCAAACTAATAAGCACAGACCAACACTCTAGAATCAACTGAGTTAAATAGATATACAAAGTTAGAATCCTACCTTACCAGAAGAGAGTAGATTCAAGATAGAGCTAAAGCACACTGAAGATTGAGCTGGTTACACCTTCAATATAAGTGAGTAAGCCCTGCCCACAATTCACACCTCAAGTGAGACTGAAACTACTCTTGATTAATCACCTGACCAAACAAGAGCATACAAGAGCACCTTGACTCCAGTGAAGAAAGCACACAGCCATACATGCTTATCATGGGTACAAAAAAGAACAGCATTCATGGATACTACATCATTCTTAAAAAGAAAGTCATATCATGCAAGTCAGTGAGTGGTCTTGGTGCGTTTGATGAACTTATTAAGGCTCACTTTTTTGTTTGGTGAATGTAACAGCAAAGTTCTGCATAACATCTACACATTTGTACAAACAGCAGTTTTTCAGATTGACATTGGCAAGGTCACAGGGAGCCCAAGAGTAGCTGAACTCAGAGCTAGATTCCTCTGGTAGTTTTGGTTGCTTAGGAAAATAATTAGTTATATTTGTTTTTGTTGTGTGGAAGCACAAATGTTCTTGTTCAACATCTAAAGTTAATTCATGGGCTTTTGCCTGGAAAATCGCTTTGACTGAAATGTGCTCAAGTAGATTGCCCTTTAGAATTTGGGACTTGGGATCAGGATTCCGCAAACATTTGAGGAGAGTTCATGAAGGACATGACAAAGTTTCATTATGTGTTGAAGATGAGGCTGTTTTTCATAATGCAGTTGTTGGGCTACCAAATGTTACAGTGGCTACATGTTCAAAGGACAGTTCTTTGCCAGTTCCTAACAAAAACCCTACTGATTTGTGTGCATCAGCAAGAGTACAATTGCAAGCTGCAGGTATTAGTCAGACTACTATTGATACTTCTGATGTTGGAGGAAGAAGTTCAACACGTCCACAATTAAGCAAAAGAAACAGGTATAAATTGCTTATTTTCAGAAAACACACACATCAAAAGTAAAACTTGAGCAGAGTCATTTCATAAAATTGAAAACCCTTTCACCAGGCGTAATTCCATATGTAAACCAAATTCATATTTTACCAGGAGATGGGGAATTGTCCTGCTTGTAGAATAAGTCCTTGGGGTGAGGTTTGACAACAGGAAAAACAGGACTACTGGATCTTATTAGCAAGTTGCCATGACGACAAGTTTTCCTATGTTCCAATACTCCAAAACTTACAGAAGATTTAAAAGCACCCAAACACCACATGCAGGTTCAGTCAGGTTTACCTAATAAAGATGGTATTTACATAAAAGTTAATCCCCTGTTTTCGGCTGAAAAACTGCACTTCAGATTCAATTGCATTATGATGATTTTGAAATGTCCTACCACAAGTTAATTCAGCTCTAGCAAACATACATTTATGTGCACTATTCTATGCCCAGGACACAAAAACATATGGATTTGATGCAATATTGGAATCTACTTTCAAAGACATAAAAGTCCTTGAGAAGAAGGGAATTGAAGGACCTGCTGGTTTTGTGCATGGGAGCATTGTCCAGGTAACAGAAGATAATGTTGGTTTGCGTTGTCTTTTTAGATTTGTTGAATCTTTCAGAGCTCGGAATAGCTGTAGGTTTTGTCTTGCTGAAAGGGAAGATTATTCCCAAACAATCAGACCCAACACTACTTGGTGTTTGTGGTGTGAAATGTACATGCTTGTTAAACACTCTGCAGTACTTCAATACATCAGACAGTCATAATGCATGAGATTTTAGAGGGAGTTGCTCAGTTTGAATTGAAACGTGTTTTTCAGTGTGTTCAAGCCAATTTTTTGACAGTAAAGGAGTTGGATGGCAGATTACATTCATTTAATTCTGGGTACATGGAGAGGAGAAATCGTCCTCCTGGTGTTAAACTGGATGATGAGAGCAGTGATTTGAGCATAAATGCAGTACAGTGTTGGTGTCTACTCTGAAATGTGCTCTAATACTTGGTAAAACTGTGCCTGAAGACCATAAATACTGGCAATTATTACTACTTTTACTACAAACAGTGAACATTGTATTTGCTCCCATTTTAAAGGAAGAACTTACTGTGTATTTGAAACACTTCATTTCTGAGCATCACAGGCTCTTCAAGTGCTTATTTCCAGGAAAGAATCTGCTGCCTAAACATCATTTAATGTGTCACTACCCTCAGTGTAGGAAATATTGGGCCTATTGCTCACATGTGGTCTATGAGATACGAGTCCAAACACAATTTCTTTAAGCCTCAACCAAAATGTTTCAAGAACTTTACTCAGATGCTTTTCAAAAAAAACATCATGTAATTTTAACACTATAAATTCAACACTACATACAGTGTCATTTTAACTCTCCATAGATTGGGACCATAAATGATCTTTAGTCGTGTTCAAATCAACAGTAAGTGTTAAATTCACACTGCTGATTTTACTGTGTAGGGTTTCTGGGCTCTCTGGCTAATTTGTGCTCTGGACCCCCAGATATCTGATCTTTTTACTCCATGTAACAACAATCATTATCAATAAGCATAACACTTATTGTGTCTTCAGTAAGAGACAATAAAGAACTCAATTTCAACAGTTTATTAAATAATCTGAAACTGTGCATACTGTATACAGTACAGCAATAAACACCATTGTATGGTCTCTCACACACAGATCACTAAAACCCTGTCTGGATTATTATTATCTGAGTGATAATAAGATCATATGAGTGAATAATAAGTTAACAGCAGCTCCAGACAGAAATGTGGATATTGGTTTAAACAGCGACAGAATCATTCCTGTAATATACAATACAACATACAAACAGATAGATAGATAGATAGATAGATAGATAGATAGATAGATAGATAGATAGATAGATAGATAGATAGATAGATAGATAGATAGATAGACAGACAGACAGACAGACAGACAGACAGACAGACAGATAATATTTATTATAACAAACTTTATTACAGTTTAAGTGTAATTCTAATTAAATTTGAAATATAATCCACAATCCACTTCACAATCCAGAGCCAGAAAGATTGTGAAGGACCTCAGCTATCCCAACAATGGACTCTTTTCTTTGTTGCATTCAGGGAAACGCTTCCGCTTCCTGAAAGTGAACACAGAGAGAATGAGGAGGAGCTTCTTCCCGCAGGCCATTCGGTGTTTAAACCAGGAAACACCCAGGATCTAAAAGCTGGTCCACTCTCTCCATCATCACACTTCTTCTCTGTACAGATCTCACCTTTCGCACCGCGACACTTTGAACTCTGGACTTTATTTTTTCTCCCCACCCTATTCCCTCATGCCGGACCGTCGTATAAAGCATTTCACTGCATCTCGTACTCTGTATGTTTGTGTATGTGATGAATACAATTTGATTTGATTTGATTTGATTTTTGATAATAACAAACTGAACATCTGTGATTTTTGTAATAATAAAATGCTACCATCTAGTGGTACAATAAGACATTGCAGTAGCATTGATGTGCAGCAGCACATTTTATTTCATAATTTTTTTATATATTTTGAACAAAACCAAATATTTTCTTTCATTAATTTAATGATTATCCCTCTGAAATACACATATATATTTATAGTAACTGTGATGTTTGAATCTATATAAAACAATTTGTCGCCAGGCAGAACTTTGAGAATTTCTGCTCTGTTTCCACACGAACGGTCTTTACTTGTCGGACCTGCGCTTCATTGCAGATTTTATCAGTAAAAACAAATGTTTCTAGTTTATTTTTTGGTGGATTGTTTTTTTTGTTTATATTCGGCTAAAGAAAGGACGTCGTTAATACATTTTTAAATAAAGTTTTAATTTCGCCCTTTTTATATTTAAATTTAATAAAAATTAACAAGTTCTCAATGAATCATGAAAAAAAACCTTTCTTTCGGCTTCTCCCATTAGGGGGCGCCACAGCGGATCCTCCGCACGTTTGATTTGGCACGTTTTTACGCTGGATGCCCTTCCTAACGCAACCCTCCCCATTTATCCGGGCTTGGGACCGGCACTGAGAGTGGCTGGGGATGGTTCCCTGACCGGGGATCAAACCCGGGTCGCAGGGGTGCATCTTAACCACTAGACCACTTGGGACCTCAGTGAATCATGAATAATTAAGCAAATAATAAAATGAATGGAATCGTTGTTTCTTTTATATATTCTATAATATAATAGCTATCCTATTTTTTATATATGTAGAATATTATTAGATACTAGATACATTGCTAGATTTATTATTATTATTATTATTATTATTATTATTATTATTATTAATTTTGGAAAGATGATTATCTTGATAATGACAAACTGTCGTGTAATGTTAATGAAATTTGAGGCAAAATAAAAAAAACTACATTTTGTAGTAGTAAAATGCTGCCCTCTAGTGGAAATATGAGGAAATATTACAACTTGTCTCCGGGCGGTTATTTTGGTATTTTTGCTGTTTCCACACGGACAGAGACAATTAAGCAAATAATAAAATAAAAATTACTGAAATCTTTGTTTCTATTCTGAAATCTATATTTTATTAACTATTTTATAATAGCTATCCTATTTTATGTATATAGAATATTATTAGATTCTAGATACATTACTAGATACATTATTGAAGTTTTTATATTTATATAAGTATGTAAGTTTTATATATATGTCGATGTCCTAGGGGGTCGGCAAAAAGCATCGAGGTAACCGATGATCGAGATAAACGAAAATCAAAATGGCGGCAATATATTAACGTGCTTGAAATTTCTTTATGTACATGATGTGCGTTAATAAATGAGAATGTGCATGCACGTGTTTTGAAGGGTTTTTACACAACAGCGTTGCGCGATTTGTTTGATGAAGGCATGCTATAAAAATACATACAGTACATGTTTATCTGTCAGGAATCCACCTGCCACGCCCCTTCGCCCCTTCAGCGTGTCAGGTGTTTTCTCGGCCGCTTTCTCTGAAGCTCCTGGCTTCAATCGCGCACATATGGTGCTCGTTTATCATCATCACCAGCTTCTATTTAAACTTCCACACTCACTGTCCGTTATTGTTGGTATATGTTGGTTCACGGCGGTCATTGTTATCGCGCATGCGTATCCGATGCGTGTCTTCCACGGCACTCTCTCAACGGCTGTGCTTTTTTCCCAAAGCGCATTGCGGATTCTCCCCCCCGACCCCGGTTCATTCTATGATTTTGCTGGTCATCACACGTTCCGCGCTGCCAATCGCGGCTTTTGCCTCCCGTTCATCGCATAACATTTAACCACAAAAGGCATATGTGCACTAACTAACAGCAGAGATTCACCAGTATACAATACAACACCTGTAACATCTGTAAGACTTGATTTTTCCGGCACTTCCACAAGTTTTTCTGCGGCTGCACCGAGATAACTGACGTTAAATGGCAAATTTTTCCCTCCTTGTGCTCGAGATATTAGGGTTCGACATAACTGATAAAAAATGCTTTGAATTTGGCGGTTCCACTTCAAAAACATCGACTTAATAGGGTTGTCGAGGTAACCGAGGTCGAGATAAGCGGATTCAATATATATATATATATATATAGATAGATAGATAGATAGATAGATAGATATATAGATAGATAGATAGATAGATAGATAGATAGATAGATATAGATAGATAGATAGATAGATAGAAGATTTTTGTAGTAGTAAAATGCTACCATCTAGTGGAGATATGAGACATTGCAACTTGTCGTCGAGCGGTACTTTTGGTATTTTTCTGTTTCCACGCGGACTGTTTTTACTTGTCGGACCTGCGCTTCATTGCCCGACAAGTTGATTTATATAGATTTAAATACTACAGTAACTTTGACATACATATAAAATGTTTCAAAAATTATATTAAAAAATGAATATATTTATTTTTGTTTATAAATATATGGAATATTTTAATCAAATAAAATTTGCTCCCGCATATTAATGCTTCTGCAATGTCCAATATCACCACTAGATGGTAGCATTTTATTATTACAAAAATCACCGATGTTCAGTTTTTTTATTTTATTTCAAATTTCATTAAAATTACACTTAAACTGTACAAAAGTTTGTTATAACCAGTTTATTCATCTATCTATCTGTCTGTCTGTCTGTCTGTCTGTCTGTCTGTCTGTCTGTCTATCTATCTATCTATCTATCTATCTATCTATCTAATTAAGCTACTTATATTGTATCTACTAGGTTCTATAGTAATTATTCAGTCATTTTATTGCATTAATATTAGTGTGATTAAGACACACGCTAGATAAAGTGGATTAGAATATTTTTCCCCACATTTCCCCACAGCGACTGAACTGGTAGCTTATAAAAACTCGTCATCAAATCTGTGTAAGCATGCTGAGGTCAGTTAATAATACTTCTACCTTTAGTCTACATCATTGTTGTACTGTTGTGTTGCATCATTGCGGGACATTACTAATGTCGGTTAGCATCAGGGTTGGAATTGAATAGGGACTGGAGGCAAAATGGTCACTGCACAGTGAAGCTGGCACTATTACCAGTGTCATATAAAATAAATGAAAAGTGTTATATTTTAAGAGTAGATCTGCTGATGTTGCATTACTGTATAACCAATCACACACTTTTTTTGAGAATGCAGTGTGCAGCTAGAATCCCCCTACTTTATTTATACTGACTATTTTCCTGTAATATCACATCCCCAGTGTATTATCTATACTGTAGAATTGTCTGTTTCATGTGGTCACATTTTACCCACGAAAATCTCTGAAACAAAATCAACAACCGATAAACTGCGCAGGAACATCTAGTGTTTTATCAGAATATTTCTTTTCTGCAGAAAACCAGCTTCTGGCACTTAAAGGTGTGTATAGTTTTGATGTTTCTGCCTTCAGTGTGTAAGAAAGTCCAAGCACATTATTACTGCATGATCAAATAAACACATATAATGTGATTAGTGTGATCTGAGCACCTTTTTATTTAATTTAGTAAATTTTACAGACGGAAACACAAGTCAACATCTGGTAATCTGAGGCCTGAAAAGCAGTCAGAACCCTCGACAATCATCTGCTTAATGGAGGTACTTTCTTTTGATTTCAATGCAGATATAATTGAACTTTTAGTGAGAAATGTGACTAAATGAAACTCGTCTTTGTTTTTTAACTTTAACAGGAAAAAACTCTACAAATTTGTGTTCAATGTGGTGGAAAAAAACATTATTTATAGAAATGCTCCAGAACTTAAAAAGAAAAGAATTGGCAGGAAAATACATTTCCAAAGTGGCAATCCTGAATCTGTACTATCAAGTGAAGGAAGATATTGTCAAAGATCTTTAACACATTCCTTTTTATTCTGCTACTACAGACATGTGGTCCAGCTCAAATATGACTCTGGACATGAGCTTTACAGTGTATTACCTCACAGCTGTCTGGACTCTAGAGACCATGTTCACCCCAGAAATCAATCAATCTATCTATCTATCTATCTATCTATCTATCTATCTATCTATCTATCTATCTATCTATCTATCTATCTATCTATCTATCTATCTATCTCTCTATCTCTCTGTCTGTCTGTCTGTCTGTCTGTCTGTCTATCTATCTATCTATCTATCTATCTATCTATCTATCCCACTTAGAAATCATGGAGGGGTCTAAAATTGTCATCGTAGGTGGATGTCCACTGTGAGAGACATAATCTAAAAAAAAAATCCAGAAATCACAATATATGATTTTTAAACTATTTATTTGTATGATACAGCTGCAAATAAGTATTTGAACACCTGTCTATCAGCTAGAATTCTGACCCTCAAAGACCTGTTAGTCTGCCTTTAAAATGTCCACCTCCTTATCCTGAATTAGATGCACCTGTTTGAGGTCGTTAGCTGCATAAAGACACCTGTCCACCCCATACAATCAGTAAGAATCCAACTACTCACTTTGTCTCTAGTGTCAAAGACACTAGAGACAAAATTGTACACCTCCACAAGGCTGGAAAGGACTACAGGGAAATTGCCAAGCAGCTTGGTGAAAAAAGGTCCACTGTCGGAGCAATCATTAGAAAATGGAAGAAGCTAAACATGACTGTCAATCTCCCTCGTGGGGTCTCAATGATCCTAAGGAAGGTGAGAAATCAGCCCAGAACTACACGGGAGGAGCTGGTCAATGACCTGAAAAGAGCTGGGACCACCGTTTCCAAGGTTACTGTTGTTTATACTAAGACGTCATGGTTTGAAATAATGCATGGCACTGAAGGTTCCCCTGCTTAAACCAGCACATGTCCAGGCACGTCTTAAGTTTGCCAATGACCATTTGGATGATCCAGAGGAGTCATGTGGTCAGATGAGACCAAAATAGAACTTTTGGGTCATAATTTCACTAAACGTGTTTGGAGGAAGAAGAATGATGAGTACCATCCCAAGAACACCATCCCTACTGTGAAGCATGGGGGTGGTAGCATCATGCTTTGGGGGTGTTTTCTGCACATGGGACAGGGCGACTGCACTGTATTAAGGAGAGGATGACCGGGGCCATGTATTGCGAGATTTTGGGGAACAACCTCCTTCCCTCAGTTAGAGCATTGAAGATGGGTCGAGGCTGGGTCTTCCAACATGACAATGACCCAAAGCACACAGCCAGGATAACCAAGGAGTGGCTCTGTAAGAAGCATATCAAGGTTCTGGCGTGGCCTAGCCAGTCTCCAGACCTAAACCCAATAGAGAATCTTTGGAGGGAGCTCAAACTCCGTGTTTCTCAGCGACAGGCCAGAAACCTGACTGATCTAGAGAAGATCTGTGTGGAGGTGGGCCAAAATCCTCCTGCAGTGTGTGCAAACCTGGTGTAAAACTACAGGAAACGTTTGACCTCTGTAATTGCAAACAAAGGCTACTGTACCAAATATTAACATTGACTTTCTCAGGTGTTCAAATACTTATTTGCAGCTGTATCATACAAATAAATAGTTAAAAAATCATACATTGTGATTTCTGGATTTTTTTTTTTTTTAGATTTTGTGTCTCACAGTGGACATGCACCTACGATGACAATTTCAGACCCTCCATGATTTCTAAGTGGGAGAACTTGCAAAATAGCAGGGTGTTCAAATCCTTTTTTTCCTTACTGTATCTATCGGGTGGGACTTGTATGGTGTATGTAGTGACATAATCACACGGCCTGCCCTGTAGCTTTGTGGTCATGTGGTCAGTTACATGCCTAAATAAGGTCCTGTAATGAAGTTGTTTTTTTGTTTTGTTTTGTTTTTGTATTTACTTGTGTATTTCTTATATATTAATTTATTTCAACCATAACCAGTGTGTTCCTGACCATCCTGAGAGAGAGAGAGAGAGAGAGAGAGAGAGAAAACAGACAGTGAGAAAATTTTATTTTTGCAAAGATAATACACATGTACTCAACAAACACACACACACACACCTTTCTACTGTAGGATTCCAGGGTCGATCACCAAAACGATTAATTTTGGCACAATTGTGGGTTCATACTGCAAAAATACAAAAACATGAGAAGGTTTAAATACAATTACTGAAATCTTACACAAACCATCTAAACTATTACAAAAGCTGTTTCAGATACAAATCTGAGATCATATTTTTAATAATCTTTAACAGTTTTGTTTTTGCCCACATTTTTCATGAGCTGAACTCAAAGATCTAAGAATTTTTCTATGTACACTAAAGACCTATTTCTCTCAAATATTTTATTGTGACCATCCTGAGACACACCTGTGCACTAATCATGCTGTCTAATCAGCATCTTGATCTGCCACACCTGTGAGGTGGATGATTCTCTCAGCAAAGGAGAAGTGCTTACTAACACACATTTAGACACATTTGTAAACAATATTTGAGAGAAATAGGTCTTTAAGTCTTAGATCTTTGAGTTCAGCTCATAAAAAATGGGGGCAAAAACAAAAGTGTTGCGTTTATAATTTTGTTCAGTATATTTTTTGTATTTTTTCAGTTTTGAGGTTTAGAGGTTTTATTCATTGTTCATTATTTCATTCATTGTTGAATCATCAGTCACTTATTTTCTTGATTGCTCTTGATTAACATTGAACAGTATTCACTATGTGTTGTTATAATATGAAGTTGCACTTGGTGGTGAAAATCTATCCTACCAAGGGTTTGGACACATTTGAACACAAATGTTTTATGTTGGCTCTGTGCATTGTTTATTTATGTCTCCAGTCCATGTTAATTTCTGTATTGTTTTTATTGATACATATGTGCCTATAAAGGGTTTTTTATTAATATTTTGATTAATTCCTTGTTGGATATGATATAAAAAAAAACTGTTAAACATTTTTTTTTTGTCATTACCAAAATGGGTATGACTTTCTCAACAGGCATTTGTTAAGACCAGTTAAATATATTTTTAGTTTTAATTGAATCCAACACTCCACTGTTTAGCCGCCATTTGCCCCACATGCTCGTTTTACATACCCACTCTTGGACATATCCATTCACATGGTAACATGCGAAAAAACATAAAACAACAAAACTTCATCAACACAGGCGTGTGACACGTCTAAACACTCGGCCTGGTGAGGGGGGTCGAATGCTGTGTCATGTGATGATGTCACGTGCCGTCACTAGCCCACCCCTAGGAAAAACCTGTGCAATACCTGGCATGTCAGGTATCAAAATGCTCGTCTCTCAAAGATAGATCTATCTCTCTCTCTCTCTCTCTCTCTCTCTCTCGCTTCCTGGTGCTCATGTTCTTGATGTTTCTGCGCAGGTACCCGTGATCCTGAATGAGAACTTTGGAGCTGTTGTTCTACATGCTGGAACGAACAACACCAGGCCGAGGCAAACTGAAATCTTTAAAAGGGATTTCAAGATCCTGGTGGAGACACAGCACATCTCCCATGACGAGAATCATAGAGTCAGGACGTCTTCCCACTTAACAGCAAGAAATTGAGAAGTTTAGTAGACTTTTTGCAATAAATGAATGGCCACAGTCATGAACAAGAACACAAACTTCTCTTTGTTGATAACTAAAATCTTTTCTGGGAGAGTCTGAAGTTTTTCCGTCCTGATGTCCTGCACCCCAGCAGAGTTGGAGCTACACTCCTATCAGACAACATCTCCAGGATGCTGCACACCATCTGACTGGTAAGACATTATGTAAATCTCAATTATGATAACATTTATAGAACAACCCAAATAGCAACAAATACTCAAAGAGCACATCTTCTTCTGAGTCTGGTTCCTCTCAAGGTTTCTTCTTGGGGTTTCTTCACTTAAGAAAGTTTTTCCTTCACCACAGTCACTCCAGGCTTCATCATCAGGGATAAACACACATCATTCACTTTAATTCTTAAGTTCTGTAAAGCTGCTTTGAGACACTGTCCATTGTGCCAAACAAAATGACCAATGTCCATCAAATGACAAACATGGAAAATAGTTTACAACGTAGTTACAACGTAACCTTCCTTAGACAAGAACATTTAACATGCATTATTATATTTAAAATTTGTGATGCGCCACATTATTGTTGTCGTTATGAATTAATGTGTATTGTTATTGGTAAGAATTGTGTATTTACTATAGAGTTTTGTGTGGATTTTGAACAATTACTGAAAAACACACCAATCTGGCAACACTGTTCTTCATCTGAACATTAATAAATGGCTAAAGTATTAAAGTGTATATATTTATATATTTCCTTGCATGATTAAATGTGGAAAAACAAAGAAACAAACTTGAATGTAATGATCTATCTTAGCCTGCCTACTACACATTTGGTGCAGTAAGTTATATTTTATAATGTCTGCTGTGATTTACTGTATCACAAAACTGCTACCTTTCACTTCTACAGCTTCTAAACACAACTTCTTCATCTGATTGAACAGTTTTTTTTCTGTAAATTTAAGGATTGTTCCCATCTACATTAATGAACTGTTCTACTTACCGAGTGGAAAATCACAAGTCTGTGTGTGTGTGTGTGTGTGTGTGTGTGTGTGTGTATTATTGGGCAGCCCATAAACACACACATATACACAACACGTGCTACAAAATGAATTGTTGTGTTCCATCATAAATTATTGGATACATAATTATTTAATCCATTTTGAAATGTTTGTGCTTAGATTAGGTGAAATGTCTGGAAGTCCTAAGAGGCCATGCAATATAATTTTGTTTTGTTTATTATCTGTGATGCTGCTGCTAGAACATGATCTTACAGTGGGGGAAATAATTATTTAATCCCCTGCTGATTTTGTGAGTTCACTCCCTTACAGAGAAATGAACAGTCCAGAGTTTTTATGGTAGACAGAATATGAAAGTAAATCCATAAAAAATTTAAAGAAAGGTTATATATTCATTTGTATTTGATCGAATAAAATAAGTATTTGATCCCATACCAAGAATTCTGACTCCCACCCCCCAAATTAGTAGTACCTTCAGGAAAGTGCTTCTAATATCAACTCATGATGTGTATAAAACACCCCGTCACAGAATCAACCTCTTTCATTTAAACCTGTCCAACACCATAGTAAAGAAGAAAGATCTGTCAAAGGACATCAGGGACGAGATTGTAGACCTGCACAAGGCTGGAATGAGCTACAAGACCATCAGTAAAAGGTTTAGTGAGAAAGAGACCACTGTTGGTGCGAGAATTTGAAGTCATTCGCCCTCATTCTGGAGCTCCATTAACAATCTCTGAGAAAGGTGAGGGATCTGCCCACAATTACACGGGAGGAGGAGATATGAAAAGCAAACAGGCTTATTTTAATAATAGATGTAATAATTATTATAATATATATTAGAATAGTAGCATTTTCATATCTGCTTGGGTAATTATGTCTAATAATTGTTTGTAATTATTTGTGATCATGGTTTCTCTTGCTCGGTGGTCCATTGAAGCATTTCCCAGAACTCCTTCTCTACTGTCCATGCATTTTCTACCACTACACTTAATGACATTCTCAAGTCCTTCTCTGATGTCGGTGTCATCAGGGTAGCAGGAGGTCACATGCTCATGGTAAATTATTAGTTACAACCACTGTGTTATTATAAGGATGCTGAATGAATTACTACTGAATTTCTAATAAAAAATGTAATTTGTGTATAAAGCTGCTTAATAACCCATTTTTCTCTCTGTACTTTTGTGTGTTTGTGTGACTGTAGCTGGTCTATGTATGTGTAACTGTGCTCCGCTGGGACTGTGCTAAAGTCAGGGGGCTGTAGGGCTGTCTGGAATGCTACTGGTGTCACCACACAGGTACAGACAGAGACACTCATGAACATGTTTGATTCTTATAATAATGTTTTTTGGACACATTTTAAAAGAGATTGCTGTGATCCTTCACGGGTGTGGGCATTTTTGGCACTGAGCATCGGAGTGGATGACATGTTTATTCTGGCTCATTCTTTCACAGAGAAAAACTCCAACATCCCCATCATGACGCGAGGCTGATTTATACTCTAAACACAATACTGCTGTGTCACTCATTTAAAAATATATATTCAATATTTATGCTGCAGTGAATTAGACTGTGTATTTACCCTGCTGTTGTGTGTGTGTGTGTGTGTGTGTGTGTGTGTGTGTGTGTGTGTGTGTGTGTGTGTGAGAGACTAAAATTGCCAGTCTGCTGTAAGGAAAGCTGACTTTATCACAGCCTTGGCTTCCCACTATGCCTTCGACTTTTTGGCACTGAGACCTGGATATCTCCACAGAACACTGCTACACCAGCTGCTCTGTCTTCTGCCTATGCTTATTCTCACTCATCAAGAGAAACCGGTAGAGCTGGTGGTACAGGTTTACTGTTGTCATGAAGATGGTGTTTCATACCTCTCCCTTTGCCTCACCTAACCATGTCTTCTCTTGAATTCCATGCAGTTCCACTTGAAGCAAAGACTGCTGTAGAACTGACTTCTGCAGAAGCTGCTGCTTTCTTTCATTATTTACTTTCTTTGGTGTTTGTGTGTGTTTACTGATTAGTAGAAATACAAGATGGTGTCAAACTTAGTCAACATGTTCTACAGTGGAGTCAGACATAAAAGTAGAACAGGCACAAAACCTCATTAAATTGTATGTACAAAACTTGCTTTTATATGTTTTATAACATTTATAATTTAATATGACACATTTGACAGTTCAATATCAATAGTAACACAATTGGATGCTGTTAATTGGGAAGTACTCATTTGAGGACACTGGAACTTATGATGTTAAGATCGCAAAGTGAAAATCTAAAAGTGAGGGTACAAAACTTGGAAAGATTTGAGAAGAAACCTTTCAGGAGCCACTTTTACATTCGGCACTAGTGGGACACAGTATGAAGTTCAGGATGAAGCAGTTTCTAAAGGGAGAAAAAGGCTGACTTTTCTCTCCTCAACAACATCTTCACTACATGCTGTTATTAATCACAGCACTTTCTTCTTTAGTTCTTGCTCATTAAAATGAACTTGATGGAATGTGATTAAAATCATTCCATTTCCAATTCAATTCATTTTTATTTGTACAGTGCTTTTAACTATAAACATTGTCTCAAAGCAGCTTTACACAGTCCACTGGCAAGGAAAAACTCCCCGAGATGGCATAAGGAAGAAACCTTGAGAGGAACCAGACTCGAGAGGGAACCCAACCTCATGTGGGTTGCACCAAATGTTCATTTATAGCAGATATATGATGTTGCGGGGTACAGTGATAATGATCAGAAGTGAAAAGTAGTCCTGAGTCAATGTAGCAGACTGTTGACATTAACTACAGTCCAATCCATCCTCAAAGCACCCGGTCTTACTCCGGAATTTCATAGAACCACCCACGGCGTTGATGAGAAACCGTTCCATCTGCACTCATCAAAGTGTCGGTTCAAAGTGTCTGTTCAAAGAGTAGAGTCAGTTTTCTGAAAGTGAAAGTGTTTCTCAGCCTCAGCTCTCAGCCTGCATTTTGAGGAGCGGTTAGAAAAACACAAAGATGTTAAACAGCAGCCAGAAGCGGTGAGATTCATGTCCAACAACAAGCAGTGCTGAAGAAAAGTGGGTGAGTTTTCCCTAGAAAAGACTTTCTATCGGAATAATGCGTTTGTGTTTTCTATGTAATGGAGTTTGTGGAAAATCCAACAGTTTTGGCCCAAATTCCTCAGCTGGATTTAATGATTTTCTGAGTGTATTGAGGAGGATCTGACATGAGAACACCGGGATTGTTTGGTTGTTCCAAGCTGATCCTGGAGTTGTTGTCATGGTTTAGGATGATTTCCCATAAACACAAGCAGATCCTGGCTTTCTAAGTAGAGGTGATACAGGAAAGCAGCCGGAAAACCCTGTGTTATATAAAGACTCAAAATCAATGCTGGAAAGTTTAGAGTGGAATCTCCACAGCACAGCAAGTGCTTTTATATGAACTATCGGTAAAATTGTATCATGTTAAGATCCTATGAATAAGTGTCGTTTTTTTTTTATGGGTACCAGTACATTTAGGAATATTGGGGAATGAGGTAGTGGAGAACTAATGGAACCAGATCTGAACATTAGGGTGTGTATGAGTACAGCAGAGATAAAAGATGCAGAACATTTGGGACACAGAAACAAAAGGAAGACACGTATAGTATCTGCAATACAAAGACATGTAGGGGTGGAAAGAAAATGTGATCAAATCAGGGAAAAGGATGTGATTATGACAAGATTATGAATCAGCCACACAACACTAAACCCAAATTTATACAAGATAGAAAAACACAAAAATAGAAATTGTGAAAAATGTGGAATCCTTGAATCAGGATCCCATATATTATCAGAATGCAGTGATATTGTGTATGGAGATACTCGAAGGATGGAATAATAGAATTAACAATGAATAGGATATACAAATGTATTTATTCAGGTATTATGAGTGTTTTATTTTGTTATTGTGTAAGTTTTCATTTTTCATATATATATATATATATATATATATATATATATATATATATATATATATATATATATATATATATATAACCTGATAGTTAAACTATAATGAAATAACCATCATTGAGAAAATGGAACAAACCCTAAATAATACAATTCCCACTGGCAGCCTTATTTCTGTATTTTATAGCACTAAATGATGCAGTTATTTACAGATTTATTCTCCAAAACGGTCAAGAACAAAAAGTACTGCTGGATTCTTTATGGAAATACATGGATCTATCTATACAAATCTATTTGTATTCCAGTATTAAGTAAGATGGAATAAAATAATGTACAGTAGTATAACTATATAAATAACTAATATTGTCAGATTAAATTGTGTCAAACCTATTCTGAACACCTTGATTCTTTAGTGCGTGAGCACTGCTGAATGTTTAAGGAGAACACCTGAGGCTCATTCACTCACTCATCCCCAGCTCCAATATAAACCCCACAGTCACACACACTCCCGGTCCGTTATTGTTTGTTCATGTCGGTGTATGATGCATGTTCATGGGTGTGTATGCTCGTACTTGTGTGTATCCCGCTATGTACGTTCCGTTTTAGACTCCTTACGCTCTCGCAGATTTACCCCAATCCTTCGGTTGCTGTTTTCCGCACACGCTTTCTACGCTACATCTCTCCGTGGCAGCCTGCTTCTCCCAAAGCGCCTCGGACTGTATTTGTGGATTATCCCAAGCACTGTAAGTGTTTTTGTGTTGGCTCTGCCTTTCTTTGGTAAATAAAACCTCTGTTTGCTGTTACTTAGGCTTCCTTCTCCGTACCTCGCATGACAGAATAACAGACCCCTGAAAAGGAATATAAGGGCAGAAAGGAAGGAAAAGAAAAAAAAATATATATATATATATATATATATATATATATATATATATATATATATATATATATATATATATTTTTTATTTATTTATTTTTTCCCGGAAAACCCGGAAACTCACAGCCATTTCTTGGTCATGCTCGGCAGCGCCATGCCCCCGTGATGACGTCGCGGAATTCCCGGCTCGCTTCTCCGGCCACAGGGCAGAGTGGGGCGGATTTTTACGTAGTGTAGATGGATATCTAGAGTCGTGTTCGCCTTTTTACCCAGCAGAAAGAGCAAGGATTGCGCTTTACATCTCTCTGCTGTCTGTGGAATCCCTCTCTCTAGCCAGTGAGTTGTGGAGCGTGAATGGACCTGCTTTATCTGGCTTCTCACCAGGAAACTCGGGATAGCACAGCGGATCTCCACTTCCTCTTCCTCACTACAGAGAGCTCCGTTCAGCACCAGAGTTTCCAGGAGAGCTCCGCTCCACCCCAGGTCCTTCGGAAGAGCTCTGTTTTGCTCCAGGACATCCAGGAGAGCTCTGTTTTGCCTCAGGACCTCCAGGAGATCTTCACCCAGCTCCAGGCCCTCCAGGACGGCTGCGCTCCACCCTAGGTCCTCCAGGAAATTTCCACTCTGCTCTCCACGCCTTCCAGGACGGCTCCGCTCTGCCCCAGGGCCTCCAGGAGATCATCACCCTGCTTCAGGACCGCCAGAAGAGCACAGCTCCGCCCCAAGGCCTCCAGGTGAGAAAAGCTCCGCCCCAGGACCTCCAGGAGAGCTCTGTTCCGCTCCAGAGACAACAGGAGAGCTCCTCTCCGTCCCAGAGCGTTCCGGTGAGCTCCTCTCCGTCCCAGAGCGTCCCCATGAGGTCCTCTCTGTCCCAGAGCGTCCCCGTGAGGTCCTCTCCATCCCAGAGTGTCCCTGTGAGCTCCTCTCTGTCCCAGAGTGTCCTCGTGAGCTCCTTTCCGTCCCAGAGAGTCCCCGAGAGCTCCTCTCCGCTCCAGAGTCTCCCGAGAGCTCTGCTCGGCTCCAGGACGGTGAAAGGGAGATCGAACCACTGCCTGGCTGCGAAAGAGATGTCGAACTGCCGCCTGGCTGTGTAAGAGACGTCGAACCGCTGCCTGGTCACGAATTGGAAGGCGACGGCTCGCCCCACAGTCTCCCTGAAGGCGACGGCTCACCCCACAGTCTCCCTGAAGGCGACGGCTCACCCCACAGTCTCCCTGAAGGCGGCAGCTCGCCTCACAGTTCCCTGAACGCGTAGCCATGTCACAGAGGTTCCCCTGAAGGCGAAGCCACGTCACAGAGTTCCCCTAAAGGCGTAGCCACGTCACATAGTTCCCCTGAAGGCGAAGCCACGTCACAGAGTTCCCCTGAAGGTGACAAAACGTCTCAGAGCTCCTCTCCGGGCAACGTTTTACTCTTGATCTCCTCTGGCGACGGCGGTCCCAGAGCTCATCTCAGGGCAATGTCTCGTCCATAAGTCACGCTGGAGGTGACGGCAAGCCTCAAGGAGCATGTAAGGGTGGCCTGGCAGTCCCAAGGCTCTCATAAAGCGAGGACACCAGCCGGGCTGAACCTCTCTGAGGAGGAAGCAGTGGTGAAGGCCCTGTGGAGAGCTCCATTGCCATCCAAGGCACCTTTGACAGCCACAGGCCGTTTCCAGAGCCACCCAATCATGATTTCGGGTCCTTGATTCCTCCAAAGGCAACCCCATGGACCCGAGCTCCTCTCCGTCCCAGAGCGTCCCCATGAGGTCCTCTCTGTCCCAGAGCGTCCCCATGAGGTCCTCTCTGTCCCAGAGCGTCCCCATGAGGTCCTCTCTGTCCCAGAGTGTCCCTGTGAGCTCCTCTCCGTCCCAGAGCGTCCCGTGAGGTCCTCTCCATCCCAGAGTGTCCCTGTGAGCTCCTCTCCGGCAACGCTTACTCTTGATCTCCTCTGGCGACGGCGGTCCCAGAGCTCATCTCAGGGCAATGTCTCGTCCATAAGTCACGCTGGAGGTGACGGCAAGCCTCAAGGAGCATGTAAGGGTGGCCTGGCAGTCCCAAGGCTCTCATAAAGCGAGGACACCAGCCGGGCTGAACCTCTCTGAGGAGGAAGCAGTGGTGAAGGCCCTGTGGAGAGCTCCATTGCCATCCAAGGCACCTTTGACAGCCACAGGCCGTTTCAGAGCCACCCAATCATGATTTCGGGTCCTTGATTCCTCCAAAGGCAACCCCATGGACCCGAGCTCCTCCTCTGCCACGCCACCTTCAGTGGCTGTCAAATCAAGCACTCGCCCGCCTCCTCCTTGCTCCTTCACACCTGAGACTCATTCACTCACTCATCTCCAGCTCCAATATAAACCCCACATTCACCCATACTCCCGGTCCATTATTGTTTGTTCAGGTTGGTGTGTGATGCATGTTCTTCTGTGATGCATGTACTTCTGTGTATCCCGCTAGGCACGTTCCGTTCTGACTCCTCACGCTCTTCACGGCTGCGCTTCTGTTCGAATACATCCCAGATTTACCCCGATCCTTCGGTTGCTGTTGTGTCGAAGCGCTCCTCGGACTGTATTTGCGGATTATCCCAAGCACTGTGAGTGTTTTTGTGTTGGCTCTGCCATTCTTTGGTAAATAAAACCTTTTTGCTGTTAGTCCGCTTCCGCCTCTGTACTCATGACAATATATTGATCATTGCAAAATGTTTATTAATAATAATAGTAATAGCATTAATAATAATTATGCATTATAATGTAATATTAAATAAAATGCTTATAGTTTGTACTATCAATTACAATAGAATACAGACAAAAAAGTAAATAATTGTACAATAATAAATGAGTATAATAATAAATTAAAGGCTATATAATATCTCTCAATCATTTATCACTAATTGTTTGTACAGTTATTGTTATTATCACTCTATTATGTTATGTTGTTATATATGTTGTGTAGTTGTATTTGTTTACAGGAACTCTCGCCTGGACCAAGATTGCAGCAGCACTGATGTATCGCAGCAACGGACCAAAGCGCCAATGAGGCGTCTGTGTCTTATATGTCTATGGATTTCACTTCTAATGGACTTTAATGGACTGTGTGTGGAAAATATAGAAATACAGAAGACTTTAATCACTTTTATACATAGAAATAAAAAATAGAACAGTGTTTATTGGTTTTGTGTTTATTGCACACCTCCTGTCAGTCTGTGTTCAGATGAGGAATAAAGATGTTAGAAAAAATGTGAGAATCAGTAAGACATCATGAGGATCAGCTGGTTTTAAAAAGATTTTCCCCAGTTTTAACTGCATGTTGTTTTGTGTTTTCTAGGAATGTGATTGATTCCAGCAGAAGAGATTGGTGTCTTCAGGACTCTGCGTGTACATGAGCATTGAAAATGGAGATCCCTGATCAGGGACAGATCATGTGACCTCACCCTCAAAAGACTGGTAACCTGCCATGTTCTAGTGTTTTACTAATGAACTGTTAATATCTGCAAATCTGGAGACATTTCTGAGAGCTTCATATCTAAATATCACCATAAATACATTTATTACAAAATTAAATACACGTCATTGTGCACAATTTATGAAACTCTCAAAACCAAGAGCCATAAACTCATTGGCTAATTAAAGCTATAAGACACAAACAACATGGATAATCCTTATAATATGTGTTATAAATGAGTGTTTAAGCAGCACTGGAGATTCTCATTACTGACCTCAGTTCAGCTCCTTTTCAGCACAATCACAGAAAAGCTTTATAACATTACCTCAATTACAGGAACCAAATCAATAAGTGCTGTTTAACTCCAATCCAGCAGGAGCAGTTACAGTGGGCTGGAACTGTTTTGTACATAAACTACATACTATAAATTATATTGTTATCCAAACTAAATATGTGTTTTTATCATCAGTTTTAAAACTGTGCTCCACTTCCTGCTCTATACCACCACTGCATAGGGACTATTTGAATGCATTGGATTTTGTATCCTGATTTTAGCAACAATGAAATTCTGTCTCATAGCCATTTTTATAATTTTCTACAGTAAACTACAGAGAAAGAAATCAAACTTACCAGTGCCCAGCTGTGTCTCCATGAAGAGTGATCAGTCTATGGATGCCCTTGAAATTTAGCACTGGAATCTCCTCACCTGGACACAGGTAACATCCCATAATTCTCCTAGTTAAAGTCACAGTTAATGGCTGCACTACACTGTCATTAGCAGCTGTTTAGATTTATTTTATAGGTACTTGGTCTTTAGTGATTCTACAATACTTTCAGTAAATCATTTAGATAAAAAAAAGTGTAAATATTTATTAAAGTCACAATCAATTATCCTAATCCTAAAATAAAAATACTAATATAAACAACAAAAAAGCTACAGGAAACATCTAAACACTACTACTTAAAGGTGTAAGCAGTATTTTTGGGGATCAGGAACCCTGACTTAGTGATCAGAATCTTCTGTAGATCTTCAGATTTTAGCAAAAATGAAATTCTGTCTTAAAGCCATTTTTATAATTTTCTACAGTAAACTACAGAGAGAGAAAACAGAATTGATTCAGAATGAAATTCAGCATTTTCCTCAACCTAAACTCCCACTTCCCAAAACCATGTGAGTAGGTGGAAATCTTCATCAGAAGATGATGTGACGAGAGATCAGAATTTCAGCTTTCATTTCCTGAAAGGTTCGTGCAGTGTTCTAAGTGATGTAACACATCTAGATGTAAAGATCAGGAACTGAAAGCTGGAATTCTGATCTATTGTTTCATTTTCATCTTTACTCTCAAATCCAAATGTCTTCAGTGTCGAGCAAAACCCAAAGAACTGGACTTCCTGTTCCAATACTTTTGGAGGTTTGTGTAGGAAGAATAGAAAAGTAGGAAAAAGTGTGAAATGAAAACAGGAGCACATTTAATTCTCCAGGTGCTGTCAGAAAGTTCAGGTTTAAGGATCCAAGGCAGACCAGGGAGCAGGCCTGAACGGGTCTGGAGGGCCATGGGATTAACGACCTTGAAAATGGGAAGGGGTCGATGAAGTGGGGCGAGTTTCCGACAGGTGGCCTTAAGGGAAGGTCCCAAGTAGAAAGCCATACATGCTGTCCGCACGGTAGCTAGGAACCGCCACGTTGGCCCCTGGCAAAGCCTTATGCCATTCTTGAGCAGGGCTGCTCGGGCCATTCTCCAGCCTCGACGGCAGTGTCGGAAGAAAAGGGCGGCAGAAGGAAGCGGACCGGGGTTCCTGGTTGGAGAAAACGGCGGCAGAAAACCGTGGACCACCTGGAAGGCGCAAGCCCTGTGGCAGCAGTGGGAAGAGTGTTATGGGCATACTCAATCCACATAAGTTTGTCCGACCAGGTGGAGGGTTCCCGACTGCAAAGGAGGCAGAGACCAGTTTCAAGATCCTGGTTGAGTCTCTCGGTCTGTCCGTTCGTTTGGGGTGAAACCCAGATGAGAGGCTGGTCGAGATGCCCAGGAGGCGGCAGAACTCCCTCAAAACTGCGCCGAGGTGGGGTCCGGTCCGAGGCGATATCTCTGGGAAACCATGGAGGCGGAATATGTGCTGGAGGGCCAGCTTGGCGGTTTCCTTGGCAGATGGCAGCTTGTGCAGAGCGATGAAATGGCCCATCTTAGAAAACCGATCAATGACCGTCATGACGACCGTGTTGCCATTGGAAATGGGCAGCCCGGTAACGAAGTCCATGGCGAGGTGCGACCACGGGCGTTTCGCGATAGGAAGGGGCTGAAGAAGACCTTGGGGGCGGCCATGAGGGTCCTTGTGTTGGGCACAGTCGGGGCAGGCTGCGACAAAGTCCCGGTGTCCTTTACTACAGAAGGCCACCAGAAGCATGTCTTGACCAGAGACAAGGTGTGAGGCTGACGGGGTGACAGAAGAACAGGGAGTTGTGACACCACTGAAGAACTCCAGGCGGAGACCCTCGGGGACGAACAGGAGACCAGTGGGGCAACCCTCGGGGACAGGGCCCCTTTCCCGGGCATTCTTGACCCGCTGCTCCATGCGAGACTAAGGGTGTGGACCGCCACAGATTTGGGAAGGATAGTCTCAGGGCATGGCTCCTCCTCCAGGGCATGAGCTCTAGAGAGCGCGTCAGGCTTGACATTTCCGCTCCCAGGCCGGTACGAAAGAGAGAACCGAAAGCAGCCAAAGAAAAGGCCCTATCTAGCCTGTCGGGGGTTGAGTCGTTTAGCCGATTGGAGGTACTCAAGGTTGCGATGATCCATCCAGACCAGAAAGGGACCCTCCGCACCCTTCAACCAATGGCGCCATTCCTCCAAGGCCAGTTTGATGGCAAGGAGCTCCCTCTCGCCCACCGGGTAGTTACGTTCCGAGGAGCTAAGGCGCCTGGAAAAAAAGGCGCAAGGATGCAGGCGGTTATCCTCTGGGCAGACATGGGAGAGCACTGCCCCCACTCCTACGTCGGAGGCGTCAACTTCAACAACGAATTGCTGGGCTGGGTCAGGAAAGATGAGGATGGGTGCCTCTTTGAATCACCGCTTAATTCCAAGAAATGCCTCCTTAGCCTCGGGGCCCCAAAAGAACGAGCGGAGGGAAGACGTCAGAAGGTGGAGGGTCGCCGCCACCGAACTATAGCCCTTTATGAAGCGGCGATAAAAATTGGCGAAGCCCAGGAACCTTTGAAGTTGGAGGCGGGAGGTGGGGGTTGGCCAGTCCCGGATTGCCTGGATCCTGGCAGGGTCCATCAGGATATTACTGGCTGAAAGCAGTTATCCCAAGAATGATGTTTGCGAGGTGTGGAACTCAGTTCAGTTCAAAGTTCAGCGCGAGCAGAGCCAAGCCGGGAACCGGAGCGCGTTCAGCGCGAGCAGAGCCGAGCCGAACCGAGCCGGAAACCGGAACGCGTTCAGCGAGAGCAGAGCCGAGCCGGGAACTGGAGCACGTTCAGCTCGAGCAGAGCAGAGCCGATAAGCTGAGGGGAGAGTCGGGAAAACAGGTGCGGTTGGGAAGCCGGAAGCCAGAATGGTCAGGACAGAAACAGGTCAGAAACAGAAAGACAAACAAAACAGAGATACAAAGGAGATTGATCAGGGCAAGCCTAAAGACAATCTGGCACCGTCTGGAGGATTCTGGCATCCTTATAAGTGTTAGAAGATTAGATGCCATTTCCGTGCAGCTGGTTGGGAGGGGGCGTTTCCTCGGTGATAGAGGCGGCAATGCCAGAAGTGCTCAAGCGGGCTGACAGGTGCACAATGTTGGAGTTGTATTCAGCTCTGTGTTTGCCAAGTGTTGCTCTCACTACAATTATTGTAGTACAATTTGTGTTCAGGATTAGACTCCAGTATTAAAGTGAGGAACGTTGAGATCTTTAACACTTGTTGTTTTTGTTCCCAGTATTCTACAGAAGGCAGGAGACAGAAGAGAGAAGAAGATCATCACAGCTACAGGGTACGATCAAAACCAACACCATGACTGTGACACTGACACACTGCTATTCTAAAGCTCTCTGCTGTTAGTAACTACAGAGTGATTAAATGATAGAAAACCTCCAGTAGAATGAAGTAAATCCACAGTGAGAACATCATAAAGATCTATCTAGCAGGAAAAATGTGAACTTCTACTCTAATGATTGGAGCCCATGTCTCACCATGTCTTCCTTCTTCACCCTGTCACAGACACGACCCAGAATCCACTGCTGCAGATGAATTCCAGAAGAAGTTCAAGTTCAATCTGATGAAGAAGTTTCAGTGTTTGAATGGATTGATGCTAAAGCAGGAAAACCGAACACTCCTGAATGAGATCTACACAGAGCTCTACATCACAGAGGGAGACAGTGGAGACGTCAATAAAGAACATGAGGTGAAACAGATCGAGGCAGCATCCAGGAGGAACCCAACTGAGGACACACCAATTAAATGCAGTGACATCTTTAAACCCCTACCTGAACAAGACAAAGCCATCAGGAGAGTTCTGACAAAACCCTTATCTGAACAAGATGAAGAACCCATCAGGAGAAATCTGAAAAAGCTCTTATCTGAACAAGATGAAGAACCCATCAGGAACGTTCTGACTAAGGGAGTAGCTGGAATTGGAAAAACAGTCTCTGTGCAGAAGTTTGTTCTGGACTGGGCTGAAGGGAAAACAAATCAGGACGTCCACCTCATATTCCCACTTCCTTTCAGAGAGCTGAATTTGATGAAGGAGCAGAAACTGAGTCTGGTGGAGCTCCTTCATGTGTTTTTTAAGGAGATGAAAGAAATGGACATTTCCAGGTTGGAGAAGGTTTTGTTCATTTTGATGGTTTGGATGAGTGTCGTTTTCCTCTGGATTTCAGAAGACAGTGAGAGTGTGTGATGTAACTGAATCAGCACCAGTGCATGTGCTGCTGATAAACCTGATCAAAGGAACCTGCTTCCTCTGCTCTCATCTGGATCACCTCCAGACCAGCAGCAGCTGATCAAATCCTCTGAGTGTGTCCATCGAGTCACAGAGGTACGAGGGTTCAATGACCCTCAGAAGGAGGAGTACTTCAGGAAGAGGATCAGTGATCAGAACCTGGCCAATAAGATCATCACACACCTGAAGTCATTAAGAAGCCTCTACATCATGTGCCACATCCCAGTGTTCTGCTGGATTTCAGCTGCTGTTCTAGAGAGAATGTTGGGTGAAGCAGAGAGTGGAGAGATCCCCAAGACTCTGACTCAAATGTACACACACTTCCTCATCATTCAGACCAACATCATAAGAGAGAAGTACCTACAGAAGCAGGAGAGCGATGAAGAAATGCTTCTCAAACTGGGGAAACTGGCTTTCCAGCAGCTGGAGAAACAAAACCTGATCTTCTATGAGGAAGACCTGAGAGAGTGTGACATTGATGTGACAGAAGCAGCAGTGTATTCAGGTGTGTGTACGCAGATCTTCAGAGAGGAGTTTGGGCTTCACCAGAGTAAAGTGTACTGCTTTGTTCATCTGAGCATTCAGGAACATCTCGCAGCTCTGTATGTGCACCTGACCTTCATGAAGGAGCAGAGAAATGTTCTTAAACAGAATCAGGTCTGTAGGACACTTTCAGATGTTCACAGGAGTGCTGTAGATCAGGCTTTAAAAGTCAGACTGGACATCTGGATCTTTTCCTCCGCTTTCTTCTGGGTCTCTCACTCGAGTCCAATCAGAAACTTCTACATTCCTTAGTAACACAGACAGGAAGTAGCTCCCAGAACAAAGAGGAAACAGTTCAGTACATCAAGAAGAAGATCAGTGAAGATCTTCCTGCAGAGAAATCCATCAATCTGCTCCACTGTCTGAATGAACTGGGTGATGATTCTCTAGTGGAGGAAATCCAGCAGTATCTGAAATCTGGAGCACAAAGTGAACTTTCTCCTTCACAGTGGTCTGCTCTGGTGTTTGTGTTACTGACATCAGCACAGGATCTGGAGGAATTTGACCTGAATAAATACATCACTCCAGATAAGATCAGAGATGAGATTCTTGTGAGAGTGATGCCTGTGATTGCAGCATCCAGAAAAGCAATGTAAGTGAAGCTGAATGAAATTGTTCTACTGTTACAGTGTTGAGAACAAATCAAAGGTCTGAGCTGTTCAGATGAATCGAACTCTGCAGGACTCTTTAGACTTTTTCCTTTCTCCTCTTAGAAACCTTTTAGATCAGACTCTCTTACTTTCCCATTTGGATTCCCGGATCTCATCCTCCATGTTTATACAACGTGTGTGATGATGTTCCTCAGCTGAACCTCTCGGCAAACAAAATCTGAACATCTCCGACTGTCAATTCTTATTATTCCACCATTTAATCATTGTGTTCAACTGATGTGTGATGTTGAAAGTGAGACGCTGCAGTGAAGCTTTGAGAACTTGTTTGATCTTCTGCATTTCTGTTCATTATCTTTTATTTCCTTCAGTATCAGATGCAGTGAAATTACATGGAGAAGTGGAGAAGCTCTGACCTCAGTGCTCAACTCAGAAACCTCCAGTCTGAGAGAACTGCATCTGACTGTCAATACACTGAATCTGTCTGGGAATAAACTAGAAGACTCAGGAGTGAAGCGCTCTCTGCTCTACTGGAGAATCCTGAGTGTAAAGTGAAAGATCTGAGGTAAGATCATCTCTGAGAGACACAAGAACTCACTAAAAGCTGCAGTGAATTGTTGTATACAGTGTTGTTTTTCAGGTGAAATTTGCTGTAGCAGTACAACATCCAGAACAAATCTATCAGTAATGAAACTTCTCACTTCCACTAATCATTAATGCACTGAGAATTAGATCCATGTGTGAATAAAACTCCAGTTAAACAGAGAGAAAGAACCTGATTCATGACTTTGAACAGAAAGCAGCAATACCTTTACACCTCTTGTACACATAATGACAGGAATCTCAATCACAGCAATAATCATTGGTCAGGTTTAATATTATCTTGTGATTGGACAAGAGAAGGGAGACGGTCCACCATAACACACACATCATCTTCAAATCATCATCATTGCTTTTCAACCTGTTTCTAGACGTCTTACCATATTATTCTTCATTGTCAGAGATTCCCTCTGCTCCGTTTGCAGAATGATGAAGTGTGTGTCAGCTTGCATTGCTCTGGACTTCCCAGTTCCATTCTCTGTTTCTCAGAGCGACGTGTGTTTGTGCTGCTGCTCTCCTTCATCTCATCTTCTTTACAACTTCTTTATTGAACTGCAAATGTTTAAGATCTTCTAAGAGTAAAAAATCCCACATTTAGTTCTGTTTTTTCCTCCACATTCATTTGGTCATTAGTGCTGCTCTACTTCTAATTCCCTGCTGTGAAAATGAGCTGAAATTCACCTTACACTGCCACCTACTGGTCATTTACTGCAGTTTTCTTGTGTCAGCAGTCTGAGATGAATCAAAGTGCAGTACAAATATTTATCTCTATTAAATCATCTTTAAATTCATTTATTTTCATTGATAAATTATATATTTTTGATTTACTTTGTAAGTCCTGAAGAAATCTGCTGCAACTTATTTTACAGAAATCAAATCTGTCCATTTTGTAGTCGGGCAACTCGCACTACATGACTGTCTAGACGAGGACTTCCATCAGTGTCTGTGACTGGTTCTCACACCAACACTGCAGGAACGAGGGAGAACACAAAGGATGTGTAATGTGTAGAAACTGAGAGAGTGAAGTGTGTGTCATTGTGTATCTGCAGGTTGTGTGATTGTGGAGTATCAGATGAAGGCTGTGCTGCTCTCGCTTCAGCTCTGAGATCAAACCCTTCACACCTGAGAGAACTGGATCTGTCTGGAAATAAAGTAGGAGACTCAGGAGTGAAGTGTCTCTCTGCTGTACTGGAGAATCCTCACTGTAAACTGGAGAAACTGAGGTAAAATCATCTCTCTGAGAGTCACATGACCTGCTCCTCAGTCACACACATTCTCTAATAGTAAAACTGACGCACACTCACTCACTCACTCACTCACTCACTCACTCACGCCCCAGCTTTTCTTACACACACACACACACACACACACACACTCACACATTCTCTCTCCTTTCACACACACACACACACACACTCTCTCTCTCTTTCCTCTCTCTCTTTCTCGCACACACACTCACTCTCTTTTCTTACACACACACACACACACACACACACACACACACTCACACACACACACACACACTCTCTCTCTCTCTCTCTCTCTCTCTCTCACACACCCACACACATGCTCTCTTTCTCTTTCATACACACTCCCACACACACACACTCACTTTCACTCTCTATCTCTCACACACACACACACACACACACACTCTCTCTCTCTCTCTCTCTCTCTCTCTCTCTCTCTCTCTCTCTTTCTGTGCATGAGCAGGGGAAGCGTGAACGTGGCTTGTTGCCAATTTTCCGCTGTTTTTTTCCCGTGATTTCTTCCTTTATACAGTAACGAGCAATTTCGTGTGGGTGTTGGTGTACCAGTGTGCCTGTGCACGCGGGCGGGTGTGAGTGAGTGTGTTAGCATGGCGTCTCCGAGCGAGGCTGTTTAAAAGTTTGACTCGACCACACAGTGTGCGGGTGGTGTGCGGGGCGAGTGTAGAGGTGTGTGTGTGTGTGTGTGTGTGTAGAGGAGTGTGTGTGTGTGTGTGTGTGTGTTGTGTGAGTGTAGAGGTGTGTGTGTGTGTGTGTGTGTGTGTGAGTGTAGTGGAGTGCGTGTGTGTTGTGTGAGTGTGTGTGTGTAGAGGAGTGTGTGTTAGCATGGGACATGAGAATATTGTCTTTGCCTCCCACATAAACAGTGTTATGAAAGTGAACAAACTGATCCAAATGGGGATTGTTATAAATAATGAGTGTATAATTGTTTCTCTCCTCAGTTCTCCTGCTAAAAAGGTGTTGCTGTCAAATGTTTCTCCTTTTATTAGTGATGAGGCAATTGTGAAAGAGCTGTCTCGGTACGGGCGAACCGTCTGCCCCATGCAGAAAATCCCCCTCGGCTGTAAGTCCCCAGTAGTTAAGCACTTGGTGTCTTTTAGGCAGATGGTGTTTATAGTTCTGAATGAAGGTGTTGAGGAACTAAACGTGGTCTTTAAGTTCAGGATTGATGGGTTTGACTGCAACATCTTTGTTTCCACCAACTCAAAAATAAAATGTTTTGAATGTGGTCAGTTAGAGCATCTTGTACGCGCTTGTCCCAAAAGACAGAGTGACCCTGGTGTCTTCAAATGACTGGGGCAGGAAGCAGCTAAACCTGCTGGAGTCCTTCCCCCTGTGGCTTCAGCTCGGCCTGCTGCTGAAAGCCCCATAAATGCTGCTGCACCATGGCCTAGGGAGCGTGAGCCCCAAGCTCAGACTGTAGACCAGAGGTCAACTAACGACATAACCAGCCCAGAGAAGCCCTGCTCGGCCGAACCGGACTGGAAGACACCCTGCTTGGCTAAACAGGGCACAGAAAGGCCCTGCTCAGATGATCTGGGCCCAAAGAAGCCTTGCTTGGCTAAACTGTACCAGGAGAAACCCTGTTCGGCCAAACCGGGCATGTAGAGGCTTTGTGAAACTGACAAAGTCACAGTGGACTATGGAGCAGTGCTGGAGCTGCCTGCGCTGGCAGAGGCAGGCACAGGGGTGCAGAGCTGTCACCAGGAGGCACCAGTCACTACACCAGTGAAAGGGGACGGGGGAGATGTGAAGATGTAAGACGAGCCCCAGGTCAAAGTGCCAACTAAAAAAAAGAAGCGAGGTATGGGACAGGAAAAAAGTAGGCAAAGAAAGACATGAAGGTGAAGGAACCTTGTGTCTTCACTGTCTGATTCAGTCTTTAATCAAGGAGGAACTGTTAAACGTGTGTTATATTGTGGTGAAAACATACGTTTTTAAGAACCACCAAGTGGCAAAAAAACTATTAGTTGAGGAGTTTTTCCTGGACCGCAAACAGCTCATCACTTATATAAAGCACTTTAGAAGAGAAGGGGCTTTTACTGATGAGGAAATTTTTAGATTTAAAAATGCTGATAATAGAGTTCAATAGGGAGAACTCTGATGAAGACTGATAGTGTGTGTGGCTGTCAGGGATCCACCTGCCACGTCCCCCTCGGCAGCTGTCATGCTGCCTTGTTCTGCCGCTCCTGGCATTAACATGAGACAAGTGTCTCTCGTTACTGATTTAGCATAAAAGCTTCCATTCCCATCTCACTCGTGTCGGACCAACTCTATGGCTACGGTGACCGACCTAGTCACAGACTGCCAGCATTCCCCGCTGGTTCCGAGGATTACTCACGTTTCATGGATTACTCAAGTTTCATGGATTACTGACGTTCCGTGAATTACTCCTGCTCCGTGGATTACTTTCCGTGAACGTTTCCCTACAGTATATTTCCGGCTTTAATGAATCAGCCCGCGTTACGGTTCGTACGCTCTACCACTGGTGTGTGTGTTTGTACTATCTTACAATAAACCATGATAGAGCTACTTCTGCTTCCTATTCGTGGTCCGTATCCTGACAGAAGGTCCGACCAAAACCGAAAATGGAGCGCCAGCCAGTATTTAAAGGTACAGCCATCCCAATTCCCCTCTGAACGAGCCAAGATCGCTTTCTGCGTTTCTCTCCTGTCTGGGGAGGTCCTTTTATGAGCCAGTTGACTGTGGAGTGCGCATGGGGCGAGTTGAGCTTGTACGCCTTTTTTATCAGGCTTCTCACGGGGATGTTCGGGATGCGGCGTATTACGGCGGATCTCCACTACAGCCCCCTAGATTTTGAGAGGCCTCCAAGGGCACGTCGTATGAAGGGCACGTCGTATAACGTCGTACCCTCCGCTTCAGGGTTTTGCAGAAGGTGCCGAAGCACTCCAGAATCCCACTGTGGAGGTCGTCACCCCATTGAGGTCCTCTGAGGGCGTCGTTACATCACTGTGTCCCTGAATCCGGCCATAGTGCTGTCATATTGCTCCAAACTCGTGCAGAAGGCGTGACCCAGCTTCTGAACTATGCAGTGGGCGTTGTTCATTATCTGGACTCCACCAAGTGCGTCGTTCTGCTCCAGACCTCCGCTGAGAGTGTCTCTCGGCTCCACCGAGGTCATTGCTTGGCCTCTGGACCCCGCTATGGGCGTTGCACGGCCTCTGAGCTCCGCCATTGGCGTTGCACAGCCCCTGAACCTCGTTGTAGGCATCGTACCTCCTTTGGACTCCGCCTTGGGCATCGCTTGGCCTTTGGACTCCGCCATGGGCTTCGCTTGGCCTCTGGACTCTGCCATGGGCATTGCACGGCCTCTGGACTCCGCCATGGGCGTTGCACGGCTTTCAAACTCTGCCGTAGGCGTCGTATGGCCTCGGGACTCCGCCATGGGCGTCGCTCGGCCTCTGGACTCCGCCGTGGGCGTCGTTTAGCCCCCCGAATTTCTGCCGAGAACGTTGCTCGGCCTCTGATCTCTGCCAAGGGTGTCTCTCCGCCTCCGATCACAGCCCAGGGGGTCATTCAGCCTGTAAGCTCCGCCGAGAAGTTGCTCAGCCTCCTGTCTTCGTCAAGGGGGTCACTCCATTCCAAACCTCCACGGAGGACGTCACTCCACTAAAAAAACTCGCTCGACCTCTGGACTCCGCCTCCGGACTTCAGACTCCGCCCTTTGGACTCTTCGCACAGCCCACGGATCTTCGCCAAAGGCATCTCTCCGCCCCTGGTCCCCACCAAGGAGGTCCCTCAGCTTCCAGTCTTCACCAAGGGCGTCGCTCCATTCCAGATTTCTATAGTGGGCGTTGCTCAGTTCCAGACCTTCGCAGACGGCGTCGATCCGCCTCAGATCACCGCAGGGGATGTCGTTCCAGGCCTCCTTCTTCAACCCTGGACGGTTGGCGGAGCCTTCCTCGAAGTGCCCTGGCCCTCCTGTGTGGGTGGGTGGTTAATATAAAAGGAGCAAGGGATTATGGAAAGAGAGCAAAGTTATGAGCTTATAAAACATGTTGATGTTATTATGCTGCAGGAAACCCACAGGGACAGCAGTAATGCTGCTGATTGGGTGAAGGAGTGGGACGGGTTGGTGATTTTAAGCCATAACACGTCACTTAGTAGTGGTGTTGCCCTGCTTTTTAATCACATTTTATTCCTGTTTCTTACACTGTAGAAGAAATTTTAAACGGGAGGCTTTTAAAAGTAAATGTTTTTTATGAGAATCAGGTTTTAGATTTATCTGTGTGTACGCTCCCACCAGTGCAGTGGAGAGAATGAAGTTTTTACACAAACTCAACAATATTATTTTAAACTGCAGCACTCCAGAGTTTAGAAGCTGCTAATTTTAGAGAGTCTTTTTTTTGGAATTGTTTTAAACTGGAGAGGGCAGCTTTTAACTCCCTACAACAGTGGTGGGATGTGACAACAGGACAAATTACAAGTTTCTGTCACCAGTACACCCTCAATGTCACAAGAGACATTGCCAGATCTCTAAAAGCTCTAGAGATAGAGACAGTGGAACTCCAGCATTTGGAGGCCACAGGAAATCGAGGGCATATTGAAGCCCTCAAAAACAAAAAAGCCAAAATGAACGACCTGTTGGACACTGCAGTACCGGGGGGGCGCTGGTCCAATCATGCTTTAAAAGCGTCACTGAAATAGATGCTCCTTCTAAGTTATTCTTCAGTTTAGAGCAAAACATTGGACAGAAAAGATTTTTGCATGCTGTCAGGGGAATCAGGGGATCTCGTGTCAGAGCCTTCTGAAATTCGCCAGCAGACAGTCAGCTTCTATTCGAAGCTGTATAGCAGTGAGAGGTCAGGGGCACAGGAGGTGGAAGAGAGCTTCCTTGAAGACCTGCCCAAGCTCACAGAGTCTGTGGCCAGACAGTTGGACAGGGAGCTGGCACTATCTGAGCTTCAGGAAGCTGTCCAAGGCATGAAGCACAGGTGGGCGCCAGGAATAGATGGTCTTCCTCTTGAGTTCTTTAAGGCATTCTGGGCAGTTATAAGGAAGGACGTGCTGGAGGTCTTAAGGGAGAGTGTGAAAAGTGGTCAGCTGGAGACCTGACCGACCTGAAGAACTGGCACCCAGTGTCACTACTGTGCACTGACTGCAAGCTGTTTAAAAGCATTAGCATCGAGATTGACGAAGGTGATGGACCAGATTATTTACCATGACCAGACATACTGTGTGCCTGGCAGGTCGATATTTGAAAACGTTTCCGTAATTCGTGACATTTTGGACGTCCCCAGACTATTGGGCATGAAGACTGGTCTGGTTTTCCTAGACCAGGAAAAGGCTTTTGACCTGGATGAGCATGAATACTTGTGGAAGGTGCTGGAAAGCTATGGGTTCAACCCCGGTTTAAAAGCCATGATCGAGGTGCTATACAGTAAAATTGAGAGTGTGCTGAAGATTAATGGTGGTTTATGTGCTCCTTTTACAGTTTACAGAAGGATCAGGCTGGGCTGTTCGCTGTCAGGAATGCTGTACACTCTTGCAATCAAACCTCTTTTGCTCAATCTAAGGAGTTCTTTTTCTTGTTTTAATATTTGACGTGCCAATGCTACACTTTACCTGTCAGCATATGCAGACGACTTGGCAGTAATGGTGGGATCCCAGTCTGACGTAGGTGTTTTAACTGATGTTTTAGGAAGCTTTCAGATTTTATCATGACCAAAAGCGAACTGGGACAAAAGTGAAGCTTTTTTAGTTGGGAAGTGGGGTGGTGGGGACCCGACACTCCCAGGAGGTTTGGTGTGGGAAAAAAAGGAGGTTTTAAGTATTTAGGTGTCTACCTAGGGAGTGATGAGTTTTTAAATAAAAACTGGGAAGGCACTTTAGAGCACATCAAGGGCAGACTGAGCAAGTGGAAGCGGCTGGTTCCAAAGATGTTATACAAACAACCTGGCAGCCTCATCTCTGTAGCACAAGCTGGTGTGTGTGGATCCGCCGGCAAACCTGCTAGCGAACATTCAGGTCCTGCTGATTGACTTCTTCTGGGATGGTCTGCACTGGATTCCGCAGAGTGTCCTCCATTTGCCCAAGGAGGAAGGGGGGGCAAGAGCTGGTTCATCTCGCCAGCAGAACAGCAGCCTTTCGCCTCCAGTTTATCCAGAGACATTTAACCGGGCCCAGGAACCTGGTATGGAAGACAGCAGCCAGTGGACTTTTGCACATGGCAGGAAGACTGTGGCTGGACAGAACTTTGTTTTTAATGGACACAAGCACACTGAATATTACTGGATTACCAGTCTTTTACTGCAGACTTTTAAAATTATGGACTGTTTTTAAAAAAAGGATTTAGGGCTGCAGAACACTACACTGGCTGCTGGAGGAGCCCCTGGTCAACGGGAGTCCACTGGACATCTCCGGTGTGACCACCCCCACACTGTCTAGTGCCTTGATCTCCTCAAAGATTGTCACACTCCGGGAGCTGGTGAACGTCGCAGGGACAGACCTGTCACGAGGGGAGGACCTGGCTGCATGTATAGGACAACGGTCCCTGCACATTGTTAACCGGCTCCTACACCGCTGGCAGCAGAGGAGCATGTTCAGCTGAAGGACTATAACATCGGCAAGAGCTGTCCTGCAGAAGAGGAACCCTTTCCCCAGCTGAACATCGCTCCTCACCTCGGCGGATGTGGTGGCCCCCTCCTGGAATGAAGGGGAGATGAAATTTGCTGCGCTACAGGGCCTGTGTTATGGTTTTAAAGAAGATAAGACTAAGTAGCAGGGTGGACACCCAGTGGAGAAATGTTCTTGGTTTTAATGATATTAAACCAGAGTGGAGACCCTGTACACACCGCCATTACCCTAAAAAGCTGCCGACCTCCAGTGGGGGATTTTACACTGCATTATCACTGTGAACTCTTTTTTTTGTTTTAAACCCCAATGTTTAACAAAACTGTCCGTTCTGTTCACAGAGAGAAACTGTTTTTCATGCTTTTAAACACTGCTACAGGTTACAGTCACTGTTTACAAATGTATTTTAAGTTCCTTGAATGTGACTTTTACTCTACATGTTTTATTCTGGGTTTTAAGTACAAACCTGATTCCAAAAAATTAAAATTAAAATAGAATTAAAAAGGAATGCAATTATTTACAAATCTCATAAACTTATATTTTATTCACAATAGAATATAGATAAAATATCAAATGTTTAAAGTAAAACATTTTTAAATGTCATGCCAAATATTGGCTCATTTTGGATTTCATGAGCGCTACACATTCCAAAAAAGTTGGGACAGGTAGTGTAACAGCTCCTGTAAGTTTTCTTCTGATTAAAAGAATGACGCTTCAACTGATGCCATAACGTTTAATATCTTCATAGCCATCACTATCTGCTTCGTATTTCAACACCACTTGAACATTAACCGATCGTCACGTCTAGGTGCATGGAGCTTAGAACTCACACAGTCTTGTTTTTTTAGGTTAATAAATTGTCAAGCAGACACTGCCAATTCTAAGCACTGAAGTGGAGAATACCTCTCGCTGTGCAGTGTCTTTTGCAAGTTGAGGAAGTTCACAACCGGACTTTATTCGCCGTGCCCAGTAGCATTGTTTTCCGCTGCAGCAGTCTGTGCGACAGTGACAGTGAAGTAAAGAAATTGTCTGTCGTGACATTTCTCCCATCATCCAAAAATGGCTCAATTAGATTCATGACTATGTTCTCTGCCAGCCTCTCTCCCTTCTGACGACTGAGGTCCTTTCCCAAGTAAGGAGATGCATTGCAGACATATTTGGTCTCCAAATCCGTGGCCATCCAGAACTTGATCCCAAATTTGTCTGGCTTGGTTGCAATATACTGTGTGAATGGACAACGAACCTTGGCAGGGAACAGCTGTTCATCTATGGTCATGTGTTCTCCTGGAGTGAAACTCTCAGGACAGTTCTTGTTGAAGCATGTCCAGATGTCGGAGATCGCAGCAAATTTGTCTGTTTCAACACCACTTGAACATTAATCTCTTTACATAACGTCATAACACCGTGAAAAACTGAAACAAATAAATTAACATTCAGATACATATACATACAGTGTTTCTGTTTTTACCACTGTTTAACATGTTGTTTCCTACTGAACCAATATCAATACACAAGTATATTATTACAAATTAACAGATTAAATCTAACAATTAAACCATATAACGTGTGCGCTTTCCAATCAGAATTACAGGAGACATCAGAAGATATTTATATAGGCATTCCTTTTCACAAACACTTTTTACTATAGGATAGCTCTCAGCATGCGTGCATTTCTTTGTGGATCGGAAAACTAAAATGGCTAGCTAGATCATGTGAGAAATTCAACCAATAATTAACGTATTTCTTCTGAAGGTGTCACTATTACACAGTTTTATAACACAATTTCCGAACAAACATTTAAACACTATACCTTATTTGTGAATTAAATACTTTTCCACAATTTAAATTACTGACATACTTAAAAACAATTACAACCTTTTCTAAGACAGCTACACTGCCACCAAAATTACAAAGATTCTTCTGATCGTTCTGATCAGAATTAAGTTAACCTGGTAATTTTCCTATAAGCTGTCACTACATTACCCTTTGATACTTTTGTGACAAGAATTATTTTAATTTTGCTTAACTTGACATTTTGCTTGATTAATTCTTTTAAATGTTGAGTGATATATTTCACATTATTATGTCTTTGTTTAGGAATTGTTCTCAACTATTATCACTAATTTCTGAACTGGACACTCGAGGAACGACGTTTATGTCAAGTGTTCACCTTTCTTTCCCAAATTACTTTGACCCATTTGTAGTTTAACCTTTTGGACTAAACCGGCATCATCTACACTTGCCACAACGACTCTAACAAGCTTCCGTTCTTTCCTTGGAATATTGTCCTCCTTGACAATTTCTACATCTCCAACATGAACATTTCTTCTAGGCATGTGCCACTGTTTTCTAAAGCTTACGTTGACCAAGTATTTTTTGCGCCATCTGCTCCAAAATTGTCGTGACAAATACTGTACTCTCCTCCATATTTTCCTAGCATACAGATATTTACAGACAAATTTGCCAGGAGGAGGAAGAGGTACTGAGTTCTTCATTGTGAGCAGGTAATTGGGCGTCAAAGGCTCAACATTCTTTGGATCATTTAAAATCACTACTAAACCTGAGCAAATTTGCGTAAATTCCCTGGACCTCACACCTAGTAGCACCCCCGCTGAGATTTTCACAGGCCTTCAGCTCAATTGTTCTCCTGATTTTGTTGTGCAAACACACCCATTACCTGTGAGGCCTGGCACATTTGCAGATAGAGTGAGAGAGTCATATGTGCTTTTTTTTCTGTAGGCCTGTATAGTACACATCAGAAAACATTGTAGCACTGGTGTAAAATTATACACACATTCACATACAGTCATGTGGTTATAGTCTGTTATCGTGTTGGGTTTCCTCTTTCTGCCGTCACCGATCGTCACGTCTAGGTGCATGGAACTTAGAACTCACACAGTCTTGTTTTTTTAGGTTAATAAATTGTCAAGCAGACACTGCCAATTCTAAGCACTGAAGTGGAGAATACCTCTCGCTGTGCAGTGTCTTTTGCAAGTTGAGGAAGTTCACAACCGGACTTTATTCGCCGTGCCCAGTAGCATTGTTTTCCGCTGCAGCAGTCTGTGCGACAGTGACAGTGAAGTAAAGAAATTGTCCGTCGTGACATTTCTCCCATCATCCAAAAATGGCTCAATCAGATTCATGACCACGTTCTCTGCCAGCCTCTCTCCTTCTGACGACTGAGGTCCTTTCCCAAGTAAGGAGATGCATTGCAGACATATTTGGTCTCCAAATCCGTGGCCATCCAGAACTTGATCCCAAATTTGTCTGGCTTGGTTGCGATATACTGTGTGAATGGACAACGAACCTTGGTAGGGAACAGCTGTTCATCTATGGTCATGTGTTCTCCTGGAGTGAAACTCTCAGCACAGTTCTTGTTGAAGCGTGTCCAGATGTCGGAGATCGCAGCAAATTTGTCTGTTTTCACCCGTTCTGCCCGCGTGTCCTTGTCATCAAATCGAAGGTGTTGCATAATTGAAATGAATCTATCTCGGGCATTGTCTCTTTGATTACTGGCACCAGAAAGCTTTCTGACCAGCAATCCACAATGGCACCAACGGGACACATGATTGCTCTTACAAACAGAATTGAAATGAATGCCATCAGTTCATGAATTGCCAAATTCCAGTCCGGCTCTGTTCTGCGGGCTTGATGGACTCCTGATGGTCTGCAGCATTCCCGTCTAACAGGCAAAGGAAGCTTTGGAGCACGCTTGTAATTTTACGCTGTCGGAAGATAAACAAATAGAGAATGGTAAATTTACATGAACCTCACTCTAAATGGGTTTATATAAATATCATATGTACTATGGCAATGACAAACCTTAGCAGACTCTGTGGGTCCAGCTTGCGCAGTGAAGCACGAGTGATTTGCTACTGCACTGGGCATTCTAATGTCCTCCTCTACCCACACAGTGCCATCTTTTGCCGTCTGGCTCAGACAGGGCTTCCCAGTACCACAGTACATCTTCCGTGGAGGCATGTTGGGTTCTTGTTCCGTCTCCTTTTAGGATTCTTCTGAGGAGGTATCAGTGGCCTGCTGGACAAATGAAATCTCTCCTCCATCAGAGTCTGCTTCGTCCATTTCCTGAAGCCAGGCCAAAGCCTGTTGCGTGTAGAGGTTCTTCCTGCGTGGCAGTGATACGGAGGCCATCCTGATGTGCGTTCTCAAAAATGCGAAGAAGAAATGATTGTCCCGCCTGGGCCTGCTTTTATGCACAGCACTGTGCTGTAGTCATGCAATGCCACTCCCTTACATACACAGTCACAATGGACAGAATCATGACCAATTGTTAGGAAGGTTTCCTATCCAACTCGAAGGACAAAATGTTAGGATTTTCACTATCTGGTGTGTGCTGATCAGGGGATTGTACTCGCCCCAGAGTGTCAGTCAAAACACGGTACACGATTCAGAACACTCAACTTTACTGGGTATAGAACTGATTGTATATGAGGTGATTCTTGCTATCTTAGCTGCTGTTCAGTAGGTTGTGTTATGCAGAATGCATGCCGAAAGGCCACTGCTGAGTGACTCTGCTGAATGGTCAGTGCTGAGTGAAAGGTTGCATGATGTCTATTGGCCACTGGTAGTGAAGATAACTCCATGAAAATAAGGCACTCCAACAACTCCAACAACCTTGGCTCCTTTACAAGGATATGCAGAATTTAACAATAAAGCTGAAGACAACTCACCTAGTTCAAGCTCTAAATTCAAGCTCTCGTAGGTCTCCTGAACTCATTAGTCTCAGTCTCAGTAAACAAATGCAAATGTGCCAGGCCTCACAGGTGTTGGGTGGTTTGCACGACAAAAGCAGGAGGAGAATCGAGCTGAAGAACTGTGAAAATCTCAGCAGGGGTGAATAACACCTCGGAACCTGCACCAGAAAATAAAAAAACTCAGTAAATCTACTGTTAATTTGTCGGTTCTGAGTGTTCGACTATTTACAACTGACATTGCCTCATAGAAAAAGGAAATCACATTGAATACTTGCAAAATAGGTAGAGATACTCGTTTAGTCCCGATCCTTCAAACCTTTCTCCAACTCATTCTTTGCCCCCACAAAATTCGTTCCCTGGTCCAAACTGATCTGTCGCACTGCTCCTCTTATTACTATGAAACAAAGCATTCAGAAATGCATCTGTAGTGAGGTCTTCTAACATTTCTATATGTACAGCTTGGGAGCTTAAGCACATAAACAACAAACCATACCTTTTGAATTCCTTTGCGTCCTTGTTTCGTATAGAAGGGACCGAAACAGTCTATTCCTACGTAAGAGAAGGGGGGTGAAGTTTCCACTCTGTCAGATGGAAGATCAGTCATGCGTTGTTCATCAGCTGGTCTGCGCAGCTTTCTGCAAATAACGCAATTGTTGATGTACTTGGCCACTACCTTGCTTGCACCCAAAATCCATTATCCACCGGGTCTAAGTTTATTCAGTGTTTGACCTCGACCTTAATGTTGAGTTTTCTTGTGACAATGGTCAAGTATTAGTTGTGTGACAACACCTTCCTTAGGAAGAATTATTGGATGCTTAAACTCAAATTCTGCATTAGACTTTCTTAACCGTCCTCCAACCCTGAGCAATTCATCCTGGATGATAGGATCAAGTTGGTATAACTTGTTATTCCTTGGTAGCTTAGCCGGGGTTTGACTGAGCCATTTGAATTCTTCTTCAAAGACTTCTCTTTGTGCTGCCTTAATGAGCACATGAGGTGCTTTCTCTCTCTCTTCTACACTGATATACATTGACCTTTTTCTGCTCACCAATCTTTTGATTCTAGCGATGGTATTAAGTGCTGTATTCCAATCTGAGAATCTTGACACGCAGGCATCCATTCTTAGGACCTTTACCCCAGGGTCACCTACAAGTTGTAATCTCTCATTCCCATAAAAATGTAGAACCCATCCGCCAACCTGAGTCCATCAGATCTGCCACCTTACGACCCCTAGACACACAGTCTGCAGGATTCTGACTGGTTTCTACGTACAACCATTGTCTCGGATCTGTAGAGTTTCTTATCTTCTGGACCCGATTGGCTACGAAGATATGAAAGCGACGAGCCTCATTCTTGATATACGCTAGCAATACTTGGCAATCGGTCCAGGAGAATTCCTGATTTACTTTCAAATCAAGCTCTTCTCTAAGAGCATGACTTACTGCAGCAGATACCGTAGCTGCTGTCAGTTCAAGGCGGGGAATGCTGAAAACCTTTAAAGGGGTTACTCTAGCCTTACCCATGACTAGCGCACAGTGCACCTTTTCATTAGCAACAATCCTGATATATGAACATTACCCGTAAGCTGGCATCTGAAAAATGATGCAGCTCTATTCTCTGGATTTTGCCCATATTTTCAGGACTGAAGCATCTTGGTATTTGAATCCTTTGGAGATTCTTCAAGTTATGTAGCCATGTATCCCACTTTGGTTTCAAATCAAATGGAAGAGGATCACCCCATCCTACTCCTCGTTTGCACATCTCTTGAAGCACTTATTTCCCAGTCAAGATATAAGGAGCGAGAAAACCTAATGGGTCATATACACTCGCGACCACAGACAGAATTCCTCAACGAGTGGCTGGTCTTTTAGTAAGGTCAACTTTGAACAAAAATTTATCAGTTTCTACGTTCCACTTTACTTCGAGAACACTCTGCATTGGAAGTTTATTGTAGTTCAGATCTACATCCTTAACTAGACGAGCACATTCACTCTCTGGAATTGCACTCAAGACTTCTCTGCTATTGGACATAAACTTGTGTAAACACAGTTTTCCTTTTGCCAAGACCTCTTGTGCTTCACTAACCAACTTCTTGGCCATCTCATTGGAATCAATGCTGACAAGTCCGTCATCCACATAGAAATTTTTCAGAATGAAGTTTGCTACCAGTGAGTAGTCCTTTCCATATTTGTGGGCAAGATATTTCGTACCATAGTTGATGCAACCTGGAGAGGATGTCGCTCCAAAAATATGCACTCGCATGCGATATTTCTTTGGTTCCCTTTCAGTGTTCCCATTTTTCCACCATAGAAATCCTAGGTAATCACGATCCTCTGGACTAACGTGAAAATGGTGGAACATTTTCTTTACATCGCAAACAATTGCAATCTGATGCTCACGAAATCTACACAACACTCCAGTCAGAGCATTTATCAAGTCTGGTCCAGTGAGTAAGTGGTTAGAGATGCGTGGCATCACCATCTCTAAAAACACTGTCCATAAACCTTACATAGTCCTCTCTGTACTTGGAATTTTTCTCAAACTTTCGTTTCAAGTACTTCAAACGAGCTATGGCTAGTTGCTTATTGTTTGGTAACTCAGGCCGTTCTCTAAAAGGTAGAGGCATTTCCACATGACCTTTGTTGTGTTGGGTTTTTACATTTAGTTGCTGAAGAAACTGAATGTCCTCTGGAGATATTGCCTTGTCCTTACAGTCTGTATCTCGAAAGTCTGCTTCCAATTGTGGCGCGAGGGGTGCGGATGGTGCAGGGAGGGAGAGCCGAAGGGCTCGTCACACCCAAGCTCAACTTTATATACTAACCAAGTCGACTATGCCACCTGGGAGGGTTATACCCAGGAAATAGAAGTAAACCCCAAAGTTTATTAGGTCACACAAGTTCGATTCCCTTATTATTGAGTGTAGGCAGGAAACGTGGGCATCGTATAAAACAATACAAAGTTTATTGAAAACTTAGCTTTAAAATATAAAACAAAAAATGTTCTCGCTGGTGAATATGGTCCAGTGACAATTACACAAATAACAAAAAATAAACAATCAGACACAAGATATTAAACAATAAATTTACACAACTTCCAAATGAACAAAACAACATAAAATCATTGCATACAGGGCTGGAGTTACCCACGGAGTGATCAGCACTAATTATCAAAAGCACACTTCCACACACACCTCACCGTGAACTCAAAACACCCACTCATACACGTCAAAAGTGTCGTACAGCAAATGTAGAAATAGCACCACCAAAGACCTTTCACCCGTGGGACCCCAGCTCCTGAAAGAAACCAAAAGCAAAATAAATCTCAGACAGAAAGGAAGGAAACAGCGAATTAAGGTCACAATTCCACCGTAATATGATGGATAGTCACCAAGCACAATATGATTCACCATATACACCGCTTAAACAAAAACCAATGAAGAACTTGATTAAAAGGTTGAGGGAAGCAAAACCCAAAAGGAGCGGCCACGTCGTCTTCAAGCCAGCCCGATACTTGCGTTGCTCGACCCCACAGTAGACCAGACAGTACCGGTTAAAACAAATCACAGAAGCCAAATGGCAGCAGCAGAATTCCCCTTTTAAATAGTTGTAAGCCGAGGTTGTTCACTCAGCACGCAGCGAGGGAAAAGTCGAATCGCAGCAATAATCACCCAGGACGAAAAAGAAGAGAAGGGGAGAAGGAGGATCCTATAATACAAACAATGATACAAGATATAAATGACACAAGTAATCAAGTAACCCCTAACAAACCGAAGCAACTTACCAAACGCGGATAGATAAGTTCCTGAGAATCAATTCACCGCAGCCTTCAAATAATCTGCTGTTAAACTGAAGTTCAAGGACTGCACATTACTCACGCCACCTGACACACGTTAAAGCTAAACATTGCTAAACAACTTCCTCATACCTGCAGGGAGGGCAATAAACAGAGCCAAAGCAGCATCCAACAGGGACACACACTGAAAAGACAGGCTAAGGATACACAAATGAGCCATTAGTGCAATGAGCAAAAAAAAACTTATTAGCCAACGCTACATACTAGCAGCACATACCTGAAATGTCTTTAGCAACCGCAAAAGGGGAGGATCCGGGCGTGACACATGCCAGGCTCAAACCAACCCACTCTAAATAGTGCCTGCTCGCTACTGATTGGTGGTCAGGAGTGTCAATCACCACCTGAACCTCATTCATTCCGTCACACAATGTTCTGTTTACTAATGCGGGTGTGATAACTAGGACTTCCTTTAAAGCAGGGGTCTCAAACTCACGGCCCGGGGGCCAATTGCGGCCCGAGGGACGATAGTTTGCAGCCCCCGCCTTAATATGAAAGTTTAATGTTAGTGCGGCCCGCGAGTTTTATATGTATGGCATTTTACAGTGTTGTGTGCGGAGCTGAACAAACCTACCAATCACGGTGGGGTATATGGCTCGCGGAGGCGGGACATCGGCCGGGCTTGATGTAAGCAGAGAAACGTTTATCAATGAGTGAAAGATACAGCAGCGTTGCCATGGAGTGTTTTCTTACGTGCCTGGCTGGCTGCCTCGTTTCTATTGGGCACACGTGGACATTCGCCCCAGCACGCTGCGTTCACAACACTTAAAAAAAAAAGTTTTCTTAAGTTGCTGCCCAGCGGGACATTATACATATATAGACGTATCTAAATGTGTATGTGTGTATGTATGTATGTATGTATATATATATATATATATATATATATATATATATATATATATATATATATATATATATATATATACACACACCTCAATGGCACTTAGAAAGTTAATATGAGGTCTCTCTCTCTGACAAAATAAATCAAAGTGATGTGTACGTGGCGGGATAAAAGAAAAGTACGGAGCTCAACGCAGCCTAATGTAGTCTGCAGTCACATAGCGACACCTGTCCATTGGCAATAACAGTCCTCGGTAACCCGGACCAATTATAGGGTCGCACCGTTATTTATGGATCATTGTTTTTATTTCCATTGCGCTATTTGCATTGTATTTGCATTGCCTCACACAATGAAGGTTAAAGGTTGAAGAACTGTTAATACAGACATTTGAATCTGAATACAGCAGATATAGAAGACTGAGGAAACCACATATAGTCGCTAACTAGAGAAATCTAATTATTATTATTATTTTCATGATTATTATTATTATTTTATTTATTTATTAGTGATTGATTTATTTTCTTATTGATTCTTAATTAATTAATTTATTTTTTCAACTTATTTTGTGTTAAAAAATAAAGAGATTTGAGAAGATTGGAATTTTTTAAACAAAGCTTTTCTTGTGGAAAACCTGATGCGGCCCAGCCTCACCCAGACTCTGCCTCCAGCGGCCCCCAGGTAAATTGAGTTTGAGACCCCTGCTTTAAAGAAATGCGATAACAGAATCCTAAAACATTCCTAGAGCAAGTGTTGGGTGTTATGGATCCTACCACACTCCAGCCTAAGTCTGTTTTGACTGCGTACGGTTAGTGATTCTTTCCTGATATCACTTGAATTGGCTTCAAAACCCTTGGACAATCATAGCCAATTAGAAGACTTATGGGACTATCTAATAGATCTGGCATCTTATCAGCAACACTGGATACGTGGGACTATCTCTGAGCCTTCTTGCGAGTAGGAATCATATCTTTGTAACTAACTCTTAGAAAAGAGTTAGTAAGGTAATCCTTTTGAGCTCCATTTTGTTTGGTCTCTTCCGCCCTATATGGTATAGTCCTTTAACTCCGCCCCCATACGGTATAGTCTTTTAACCCCGCCCCCATACGGTATAATCCTTTGACTCTGCCCCCACTAGTTAGTGTGACGCACACCATGGTAAAGGAAAGTCATGTCGCTTAAATGCTCTGAAATCGTACAAGGTTCTTAAGGAAAGTAAGGGATAATTAAGCACCTAGCTGGAACGGGAACAAGGTACTATGATTGATTTGTTTAATATGTATATGCATTAATATGTGGTTTAATCTATTTAACTGTAAAGAAGTGTTTATGGTTTAATCTATTTAACTGTAAAGAAGTGTTTTAATGTGTTGTTATTGCTGTCACATCTGTGACATCACATCTGTGACATCACAAAAGGGTTTCTTGTAACTGGGTATTCATGTTTATGTTAGTAAGAGCTGATTGTTTTATTTGTTATCTATCTGTTCTGTAGCTCTTACGGTGTTTCACTAAGAAAAGGTTTCTCATCAAGGAAAGGTAGATTTTGTGTTTCCCAAAGAAAAGGCTGATGGCTGAACACAAAATAAAGGCTTTTTGAAACATCAGTACGCTTCACCATTGTCTGGCTAGGGGTTAGCTACAATCTTGATCCAAGGGAATGTACTCTCGAGTATATGCAGATGGTAACTCAATGTAATCTTGCAAACTGTAACCCCTTACTCTTAGTCCAGCTGCTCTGTGACAATTCTCAATTAAAGCTCTGTTAGTCATTGTAGACAGCTTAAATTTCACAGGTTTAGTGTTTGCTTGAATTTTGTCACAGGTGTCCTGGTCAATAAATGTATTCCACTCTGTGTATCCAGCAAATGCATAGACTAGAGTTTCTGGGCTATCCTTTGTCACACATGAGAGCCTTACTGGCACAACCATTGAGGTGTGAGTACAGTTGTCCATTCCCACACTGCACAAACTTGTGGAAGCGTTTTCATCAGGTAAAGCTTCTGGCTTTCCTCCCTGAGATCGTTCTTCGTGAAGTGGAAAGGGGTGACTGTCTGCAGATGTTACAAGTAGCTCTCTTTCTACAGTTTTTAGAGATATGACCGACTCTTGGACAACCAAAACACATCTTGTTGTTGTTGAACCTTTTTTTCTCTTCAAGAGGCATTGCTGCAAACTTTTCACATTTGTATATAAAGTGATTTAGCTGACAACAAACACATTCTATTAGTTTCTTATCCTGAGTGCCCGAAGGGCTGGGTTAAGAGCCGTTCTCCTTTTCCCATGAACTCAGACTCTTTGCAATGGGTTTTAACATTTTGTGCCAGAGCGCTGGCTTTGAGACATTTCTGCTCTTTCCCAGGTTTTTCCTCCGCCTGTTTCAAAGCATGTAGAGAGGAAACAGGATTACATGCGATACGTGCCTCCTCTGCTACAAAGTCTAAAAACTCAGTGAAACTTGGATATGGCTTCCCTTTTTCTAATACTTTAGTAACATACTTATTCCAACGAGTTGTTATCAGGAAGCTTCTGCAGCAATTTCTGATTTTCTTTACAAATCATCCAAAACTCTTAGACCTTGTACATGAGGCATTGCATTTTTGCAGGAGATAAGAAAATCACCAAACTCTCTTAACTTTAGTGACACTCTAGGTAAAAACTTTTGCCAGTTACTCAGCTTTGCCCGAAATGGTCTTCGGATTACAAAAGGGTGTCCATTTCAGGGCATCCCAAGCTTGTGTGTATGCCTCCTCATCACTCCTATAAAAGGTTTCCTCTAGTACACTAAGTGCATCTCTACTTATGTACCTTTTCAGATAGAACAATCTATGTGCTGGAGTTGTGCAATTGGTTTCAATCAAAGCTTTAAAGCACGTGCGCCATTCAGTAAACTTAGGTCGATCACCAGTAAATGTGAATGGTTCTGGAGCTGGAAGTTTAGTCATCACCAGGGATTCCTAAAGTGCCTTTACTAACAAGACCTCATCTAGCTAAAGTTTTTCCAGAAACCCCACAGCATGAAGAGTTGTTGTGTTGCAGTGGACGCTGATGTGGAGGCAAACTGCTTCTCTTTTTAGTATCTCCTATTTCAGCATTCAATTTTGATTCCTCGTCTGCATACACATTGTATTCAGCTTCCATAACTTCAATATCCCTTTGATCCTCCAGCATCTTCAGTCTCTCTTGTTGGGATAGCACCTCTTTTCTTTGAGCTAAAATGTCCCTTTCTCTCTTTAGTTCAGCACGTTTGGCAGCTAGGCTTGCCACTGCTTCTGCCCTTTTTCCTGACATATAACTACTCTGCTGACTATTTCTTTCAGCTCGTGACACAGTTGATCCATAAATTGACCTAGCATCTTTTTGCAATAATTTGCAGTTGACAGTAATTCTTTTACAGCTTTCCCATCAAACTCCTTAATGCCAACTTCTGTGCAGCGTCCCTTCAGTAATGCAGTTATGTCACTCATAACTGAACTGCAACTGTCCATTCTTCTTCTTACATCTTAAGATGGAACGTTCAGTGAATGAATACTCTTATATATTTGTTTTAACTCTGCTTCCCGTTTTCAGCAGACACGATCATATCATCTAACTCAGTTTTAGAGCACTCTTCCTTCAGTTTAGATCTGATAAACTGAGCTTCAGCTTTGAAGTTTGCGTAAGTGAACATGAACTTCCATTCTCTTTTTATGATCTCCTCACGTCTCAACTCCAGCATTTTTTCTGTTGGACACTTTTCTCTTTCTGATCACCTAACTTCTTGCTCAACTTGTGATGATTCTTGAGTCTTGTCTTATGAACGTCCAAATCTGCATTAATTTCAGCTATGTGTCTTTCCCAATTTTGCTTTTCTGAGGCATCGATATCAGCTTCAAATTTCCTCTTGTGCCTTTTCATCTTCAAGAGCTTGCATTACTTGGTCTAAGATATTGTCTGATCTATTTTGATCCATGTTGGTAACTTTAAATCACGCGATTATTCAACTTTAATCACTGGTAGCAAGCTGTGAGTACCACATGAAAATGGCAAGTTAAAACTTATCAAGTCAAAACAAATTATCATATGCAAATATTTGTTTCAATCATTTGCATACACAGTAACATAAACCTAGAAATGAAATTTCAAGCTGAAAGATAGTCTGACCTGTGAATCCAAGGGTAGCAACGGAATTGTCCAAGCTTTACAACTTTGCCCCTTGTGACTATCCATCTTTACTGCAGCAATATCTTCTTACGTTGCTCTTATCATTGCTTCCACCCTAAATGAAATACAGTCTCACGAAATAAAGCCAATCCAAAAGTAACGAAGTCGTGTTGCTCCCTTGAAAGCGATGGTCTTCTCTTCCACCACTGGCTGCAGTTTTCCACTGAGGTCAATTGGATGTTCTTTACATCGAGGGCTGACAACGATCTTTCCTTTTTCGATTAATTCTGGCCAGGAGTGCAAATACACGTTTTCACTGTAACGGCTCCTGTAGGTTTTCTTCTGATTAAAAGAATGACGCTTCAACTGATGTCTTAACGTTTAATCTCTTCACATAATGTCATAACACCGTGAAAAACTGAACAAATAAAATAACATTCAGATACATACAGTGTTTCTGTTTTTACCACTGTTTAACATGTTTCCTACTGAACCAATATCAATACACAAGTATATTATTACAAATTAACAAATTAAATCTAACAATTAAACCATATACCGTGTGCACTTTCCAATTAGAAATACAGGAGACATCAAAAGATATTTATATAGGCATTCCTTTTCACAAACACTTTTTACTATAGGATAGCTCTCAGCATGTGCATTTCTTTGTGGATCGGATAAACTGAGCTTCAGCTTTGAAGTTTGCGTAAGTGAACATGAACTTCCATTCTCTTTTACGATCTCCTCACGTCTCAACTCCAGCATTTTTTTATGTTGGACACTTTTCTCTTTCTGATCACCTAACTTCTTGCTCAACTTGTGATGATTCTTGGAGTCTTGTCTTATGAACGTCCAAATCTGCATTAATTTCAGCTATGCGTCTTTCCCAATTTTGCTTTTCTGAGGCATCGATATCAGCTTCAAATTTCCCCTCTTGTGCCGTTTCATCTTCAAGAGCTTGCACTACTTGGTCTAAGATATTGTCTGATCTATTTTGATCCATGTTGGTAACTAATTCAACTTTAATCACTGATAGCAAGCTGTGAGTACCACATGAAAATTTCAAGTTACACACTTTTATCAACTCAAAACAAATTACCAAATGCAAATGTTTGTTTCAATCATTTGCATACAGAGTAACAAACCTAGAAATGAAATTTCAAGCTGAAAAGATAGTCTGACCTGTGAATCCAAGGGTAGCAACCGAATTGAAAAGTTGCTTTACAACTTTGCCCCCTTGTCACTATCCGTCTTCACTGCAGCAATATCTTTTTACGTTGCTCTTATCATTGCTTCCGCCCTAAACGAAATACAGTCTCACGAAATGAATCCAATCCGAAATCAACGAAGTCGCGATGCTCCCTTGAAAGGCGATGGTCTTCTCTTCCACCTCTAGCTGCAGTTTTCCACCGAGGTCGACTGGATGTTCTTTACATCGAGGGCTGACAACGATCTTTCCTTTTTCTCGATTAATTCTGGCCAGGGGTGCAAATACACGTTTTTCACTGTAACGGCTCCTGTAGGTTTTCTTCTGATTAAAAGAATGACGCTTCAACTGATGTCTTAACGTTTAATATCTTCATAGCCATCGCTATCTGCTTCGTATTTCAACACCACTTTAATTAATCTCTTCACATAACGTCATAACACTGTGAAAAACTGAACAAAATTTAATAACATTCAGATACATAGTGTTTGTTTTTACCACTGTTTAACATGTTTCCTACTGAACCAATATCAATACACAAGTATATTATTACAAATTAACAAATTAAATCTAACAATTAAACCATATACCGTGTGCGCTTTCCAATCTGAATTACAGGAGACATCAGAAGATATTTATATAGGCATTCCTTTTCACAAACACTTTTTACTATAGGATAGCTCTCAGCATGCGTGCATTTCTTTGTGGACCGGAAAACTAAAATGGCTGGCTAGATCATGTGAGAAATTCAACCAATAATTAACGTATTTCTTCTGAAGGTGTCACTATTTTTTATAACACAATTTCCAAATGAACATTTATACATTATACCTCACTTGTGAACTAAATACTTTTCCACAATTTAAATTACTGACATACTTGAAAAAACAATTACAACCTTTTTTAAGACAGCTACAGTTAGCAATAAGAGGCTGGAAAAGTTCAAATGTACATATAAGGAACAGCTGGAGGACCAATTTGCAACTTGATTGGGTTTAATTGGGTTTAATTGGCAACATGATTGGGTTTAAAAAGAACCTCTCAGAGTGGCATTGTCTGTCAAAATTCAAGATGCTCTCAAAAAAGAAGCTATATCTAAACATGATCCAGAAGCGCAGGCATTTTCCCTGGGCCAAGGCTCATTTAAAATGGACTGTGGCAAAGTGGAAAACCGTTCTGTGGTCAGACTAATCAAATTTGAAGTTCTTTTTGAAAAACTGGGACTTCATGTCATCCGGACTAAAGAGGATAAGGACAACCCAAGTTGTTATCAGTGCTCAGTTCAGAAGCCTGCATCTCTAATGGTATGGGCAGCTTACACATCTGGAAAGGCACCATCATTGCTGAAAGGTATATCAAAGTTTTAGAACAACATATGCTCCCATCAAGATGTCGTCTTTTTCAGGGAAGACCTTGCATTTTCCAACATGACAATGCCAGACCACATACTGCATCAATTACAACATCATGGCTGCGTAGAAGAAGGATCCGGGTACTGAAATGGCCAGCCTACAGTCCAGATCTTTCACCCATAAAAAACATTTGCCGAATAATAAAGAGGAAGATGCGACAAAGAAGACCCAAGACAGTTGAGCAACTAGAAGCCTGTATTAGACAAGAATGGGACAATTCAATTCAATTCATTTTTATTTGTATAGCACTTTTAACAATGAACATTGTCTCAAAGCAGCTTTACACAGGTAGTTTTACACAAGTTTGTTCCTGATGAGCGAGCCAGTGGCGACTGTGGCAAGGAAAAACTCCCCAAGATGGCATAAGGAAGAAACCTTGAGAGTAACCAGACTCAAGAGGGAACCCGTCCTCATCTGGGTTGCAGCAAATGTCCATTTATAGCAGATATAAGATGTTGTGGGGTACAGTGATGATGATCAGAAGCGAAAAGTAATCCTGAGTCAGTGTAGCAGATTGTTGACATTAACTACAGTCCAATCCATCCTTAAAGCGCCCGTTCTTACTCCGAAATTTTATGAAACCACCCAAGGCGTTGATGAGAAACCGTCCCAAGCTGCACAGAGTGGCCTCCAGTCGAAGAGAACACTATCCAGAGGCAGGCCTGGATGAAGTGGGAAGATTCACGGAGGGGAGAGGGGCAGGAACAATGGTCACTGGAGCCTCAGGAGCAAGTTTAACTCGACCGAGAGAGAGAGAGAGAGAGAGAGAATAGGGTGACAGGAAGAGAAGGATATGGATTATTAAGTGTCCTTATTGTTGTATGAAAATTAATATCACTGTGCAGTTTGGACTCCGGCAAGGCTCGCTATGGCAGCATAACTAAAAGGAGAACCAGAAGGTAACACAGACATGAGGGATCTCTGGGATGAGACGACCCACCACACCACTGTCAGCAAACCTGATTGAACGTGTGAAAGTGAGGGGAGGACAGCATACAAATATCCCAGTTCACCAAACACTTTATATCCATGATTCCTCCAGATCTGCTCCTTTACCTAAGAAAAAAATCTACTGATAAAAGGCTTGACTAAATAAATACGTTTTCAACCTTGACTTGAACACTGAGACTGTGTCTGAGTCCCGAACACTGATTGGAAGACTGATCCATAACTGTGGGGTTTATAAGAGAAAGATCTGCCCCCTGCTGTAGTCTTCATTATTTGAGGAACCAACAGATAGCATGCACCTTTTGATCAAGTAGGCGTGGAGGATCATACTGGTACAGAAGTTCATTTAGATACTCAAGACCGTTAAGTGCTTTATACGTCAGTAGTAGTATTTTATAATCAATGCGAGATTTGATTGAGAGCAGTGTAGACTGACCAAAACAGGAGTGATATGGTCATATTTCTTAGATCTCAAGAGGACTCTTGCTGCTGCATTCTGAACTAACTGAAGCTTATTTACGCACTTACTCCAACACCCAGACAGTAAAGCATTACAGTAGTCTAATCTAGATCTAACAAAAGCATGAACTAATTTTTCTGCATCCTGTAACGACATCATATTTCTAATTTTAGCAATATTTCTAAGATAAAAGAAGGCGGATCCTGATAATATTATTCACATGAGCCTCAAAGGAAAGACTAGGGTCAATAATAACACCAAGGTCTTTGACAGCCATACATGCTGAAACAGAAACACCATCCAGATATGCTACATAATCGGAAAGTTATCAAGCATCCACTGTCTAATGTCCTTTACACACTCCTCAACATTGTTAAGCTGATCTCTCTCGTCTGGCTTTGCTGAAATATACAACTGTATATCATCAGCATAGCAATGGAAGCGAATACCATGTTTATGTATAATTTCACCCAGAGGCAGCATATATAAAGAGAAAAGCAGTGGGCCTAAAACAGATCATTGAGGGACACCAAACTTTACCTCAGAGAGTGTGGAGAACTTACCATTTACATCAACAAACTGATAGCGATCAGTCAAATAAGATCTGAGCCAAGAGAGAGCTGTTCCCTTTATTCCAACAACGTTCTCAACTCTAGCAAGCAGTATACAGGGAGTGCAGAATTATTAGGCAAGTTGTATTTTTGAGGATTAATTTTATTTGAGGATTTAATTTGAACAACAACCATGTTCTCAATGAACACAAAAAACTCATTAATATCAAAGCTGAATATTTTTGGAAGTAGTTTTTAGTTTTAGCTATTTTAGGGGGATATCTGTGTGTGCAGGTGACTATTACTGTGCATAATTATTAGGCAACTTAACAAAAAACAAATTCATACCCATTTCAATTATTTATTTTACCAGTGAAACCAATATAACATCTCAACATTCACAAATATACATGTCTGACATTCAAAACCAAACAAAAACAAATCAGTGACCAATATAGCCACCTTTCTTTGCAAGGACACTCAAAAGCCTGCCATCCATGGATTCTGTCAGTGTTTTGATCTGTTCACCATCAACATTGCGTGCAGCAGCAACCACAGCCTCCCAGACACTGTTCAGAGAGGTGTACTGTTTTCCCTCCTTGTAAATCGCACATTTGATGATGGACCACAGGTTCTCAATGGGGTTCAGTTCAGGTGAACAAGGAGGCCATATCATTAGATTTTCTTCTTTTATACCCTTTCTTGCCAGCCACGCTGTGAGTACTTGGACGTGTGTGATGGAGCATTGTCCTGCATGAAAATCATGTTTTCTTGAAGGATGCAGACTTCTTCCTGTACCACTGCTTGAAGAAGGTGTCTTCCAGAAACTGGCAGTAGGACTGGGAGTTCAGCTTGACTCCATCCTCAACCCGAAAAGGCCCCACAAGCTCATCTTTGATGATACCAGCCCAAACCAGTACTCCACCTCCACCTTGCTGGCGTCTGAGTCGGACTGGAGCTCTCTGCCCTTTACCAATCCAGCCACGGGCCCATCCATCTGGCCCATCAAGACTCACTCTCATTTCATCAGTCCATAAAACCTTAGAAAAATCAGTCTTGAGATATTTCTTGGCCCAGTCTTGACGTTTCAGCTTGTGTGTCTTGTTCAGTGGTGGTCGACTTTCTGCCTTTCTTACCTTGGCCATGTCTCTGAGTATTGCACACCTTGTGCTTTTGGGCACTCAGTGATGTTGCAGCTCTGAAATATGGCCAAACTGGTGGCAAGTGGCATCTTGGCAGCTGCACGCTTGACTTTTCTCAGTTCACGGGCAGTTATTTTGCGCCTTGGTTTTTCCACACGCTTCTTGCGACCCTGTCGACTATTTTGAATGAAACGCTTGATTGTTCGATGATCACGCTTCAGAAGCTTGGCTATTTTAAGACTGCTGCATCCCTCTGCAATATATCTCACTATTTTTGACTTTTCTGAGCCTGTCAAGTCCTTCTTTTGACCCATTTTGCCAAAGGAAAGGAAGTTGCCTAATAATTATGCACACCTGATATAGGGTGTTGATGTCATTAGACCACACCCCTTCTCATTACAGAGATGCACATCACCTAATATGCTTAATTGGTAGTAGGCTTTCCAGCCTATACAGCTTGGAGTAAGACAACATGCATAACGAGGATGATGTGGTCAAAATACTCATTTGCCTAATAATTCTGCACTCCCTGTAGTGTGATCAATGGTGTCAAAAGCTGCACTAAGGTAGGTGTAAGCATAAATGCTGTGCTACAACCTTTTCTAAAATTTTGGATATAAAGGGGAGATTTGATATTGGCCTGTAGTTGGACAGCAGACATGAGTCAAGGTCAGGGTTCTTAATTAGGGGTTTGATAACTGCCAGTTTGAAGGATTTAGGTACATAACCAGTGCTAATGGAAGAGTTTATTATTTTTAAAACAGGTTCAATTACCTCTGAAATTATCTGTTTAAAGAAACTTGTAGGCAAGGGATCGAGAATGCAGGTTGATGATTTTGATGAGGAAATTAATGAAATTAAGTAATTCTCATGAATAGGAGTGAAGCTTTGTAATTGATTGTTATAATTACGCTGCTGTCTACAGGGTTACTTGTAAAATAATTTGGATTTATACTAACCGTCTGGATTTCTTGCCTGATGTTTTCAATTTTATTATTAAAAAAGTTCATCAGATGGAGATCTATTTAATATCGTAATTTCTGGAAGATTATTGATAAAACGCGCTGCTGTAACTGACGTGAAAGTACGCTTAACACGATAAGGTGGTGAGGTAGTAATGCAATGACTGAGGCAGATTTTAAAAGAGATGAAATAATGGTTTTGAAATAGCTTCAGACTGTGGAATTTTTTTTTTTATCCAAATGTTAATAACAAATCAATAGTGTGTCACCACTATGAGTGGGTCCTATAACATTCTGATTAATTCCAACTGAATCTAAAATGGACACAACTGCTGCTCTTAAGGAGTCTTCCTGATTATCAAAATGAATATTAAAGTCACCAACAATTAATGCTTTGTGTAAAGAAGTAGCTAAATCTGTGATGAAATCTGCAAATTCTATGAGAAAATCAGAGTAGGGCCCTGGGGGTCTATAAATAATAATTAGTGGAATTAACTGACTGGACCTGCTTTTGGACACTGAATATTTTATGTTGGTGTAAAGAACTTCAAATGTTTTACATTTGTGTTTAGTCTTTTGTGTGATGCTCAGATTATTATTATAAATAGCTGCGACTCCACCTCCTCTGCCATTTAGACGGGTTTGGTGTATGTAACTATACTCAGGAGGACTCGCTTCATTTAATGCTACATATTCATTCGGTTTAATCCACGTTTCTGTCAAACACATTATTTTAAATTCCTGGTCGGTAATAATTTTGTTCATAGTCAGCACTTTTGACGTGAGAGATCTAATATTTAACAATCCTATCTTTAGATCAGAGGTGCTGGCTGTGCGATCAGTCCTATTTAATTTAATGTTAATCAGGTTACTAAAACAGCCTTTCTGAGAATTTCTAATTTTTGGTTTTGCTCGGGGGACAGACACAGTCTCAATATGGTGGATCCTGAGTGATGACTCAGCTAGCAGACGGTCGGTTTAGCCTGTCTGTCTGCTCCGTGGCCTTGGCTCTGGACAGTCACTTGTTAACTAGTGCTGTTCTGAGACTATGGCCTATACTATAAGATATGAGAGCAGCACCTTCCCGGGTGGGATGGATACCGTCCCGCCCTAACAGGCCAGCCTTGCCCTCAAAATTGCTCTAATTATTTATGAAGCCCACATTGTTTTTGGAGCACCACTTGGACATCCAGCAGTTCAGCGACCATAACCTGCTGTAGGCTACATCGCCACGTCGCATTGGGATGGGGCCAGAGCATGTTACTGCATCGGACATTGCCTTTGCTAATTTACACACCTCTATAATATTACTCTTAGTAACCTCTGACTGTCGAAGGCGTATATCATTAGCTCTTGTGTGAAAAACTATCTTAGAGAACCTGTGCTTTCCTAAGAATCTC
>NC_060906.1:1626021-1683521 GCF_014805685.1 Silurus meridionalis | reverse complement strand
AAATTCAGAATCGATGGCTTTGACTGTGTTGTGTAAGTTCTGAGACTATGAGATGTTTTAAGTGTGTGGAGGAGGAGCATTAAGTTCCTGTCAGTGGACAGACTCATTGTGCTGATGAAGAGGCTGGAATACTGTTCTCACTGGTTCTGCTGAATGTGATCAGGCTGGAGATACTTCTCACTGGTTCTGCTGAATGATCAGGCTGGAAACTGTTCTCACTGGTTCTGCTGAATGGATCAGGCTGGAGATACTGTTCACTGGTCTGCTGAATGTGATCAGGCTGGAAGTTCTCACTGGTTCACATCTGTGATCAGGCTGGAGATACTGTTCTCTGGTTCTGCTGAATGATCAGGCTGGAATACTGTTCTCACTGGTTCTGCTGAATGTGATCAGGCTGGAGATACTGTTCTCACTGGTTCTGCTGAATGTGATCATCTGAGATACTGTTCACTGGTTCTGCTGAATGTGATCAGGCTGGAACTGTTCTCACTGGTTCTGCTGAATGTGATCAGGCTGGAGATACTGTTCTCACTGGTTTGGCTGAATGTGATCAGGCTGGAACTGCACTGGTCTGCTGAATGGGATCAGGCTGAGTGCTGTGAGACAGGAAGGTGATGCCAAGAACCCAGGTGACAGGAAACAGTAATAGATACTGTTCCTAACAGGTGGTGAAGAAGAAATGAATACAGATTATGAGTGATGACTGTTTAAACACCTCCTGTTAGAAAAAAAGGAATAAAGTAAGATGAGGAATGAAAAGTTAAAACAATGGTCTGAAACACAAGCTAATGAATGTGAGAAGTTGAAAGTCCTGTTGAAGATTCACGTGAAACTCTGGACAATAGAGCAGAAGGAGACATGTAGTGACTATTCTTTTGATAAAGTTTACAAAAATCGATGAAAAAATGTGCAGGTTACAGATTCTTTTTCTGATCACAAAATGTTTATTTATCTGAACTCATTTACACACAGAATTTCTGCTTTCATATATAAACATCCTCATACCATTATTTCAAAACACACACAGGATGTGTAATGTGTAGAAACTGAGTGAAGTGTGTGTCATGTGTATCTGCAGGTTGTGTGATTGTGGAGTATCAGATGAAGGCTGTGCTGCTCTCGCTTCAGCTCTGAGATCAAACCCTCACACCTGAGAGAACATCTGTCTGAATAAAGGAGACTCAGGTGAAGTGTCTCTCTGCTGTACTGGAATCCTGACTGTACAGATACTGAGGTAGATCATCTCTGAGAGTCACATGACCTGCTCCTCAGTAACACACATTCTCTAATAGTGAGACTGAGCAGGCAAGGTTCAGCATCAATGTTCTGAGGAGGAACTTTAGTTTTTTTTTTTTTTGTTTGTTAGTTTAATTAGTGTTGATTGACCACAAACACACACATTTCACACACACACACACACACACACACACACACATTTTCTTTCTCTCTCTAACACACACACACACATTTTTTTTCTCTTTACAAAAAAAAAAAAAAAAAAAAACACTTTCAAAGATTTTTTTTTTTTAAAAAAAAAAAAAAATGTTTCTTTTTCTAAAAAAAAAAAACACAAAAAAAAAAAAAAATTCTTCACAAAAAATGTTTTGAAAATGTGAACAAATTTCTGAGTTTGAAACAACAAAATGGTTACAGAAACTATTAACATGTGAGGAAGATGATCAGAGGACAAAGATGTAAACAGGAGAAAATGACAAAGGAGGTGAATGGAAGCTCTCTGAAAGCTGAAAAGGTTTATGAGATCAGTGTGAAAATGCAAAAATATCACAAATGTTATGAAGCAAACAAAAGATGTTGTGATAACATTCTATGATTTGAGAACAATATTTCTTTTTCATAAAATGTCTGATATTGAATTTTTACAATCTTAGATAAAGTTGTGTAGATTTAATGAAAAGGATATGGTTTTAAACAGAAGACAAGGAAGCTGGACATGTTTTGTCTCAAAGCATGTGCTGAAATGTATTTTTATCTTAACAGATCACTGGAGTTGTTTTATTAAATTTAATCATGAATAAATCAGTACTGGACTGAATGATCAGGTGTGTTGACATTGTCTGAGACTGTATTTTCTAAAGAAGGTGATTAGGTCGGGGAAGCAAAACTCAATAGCACACACACTGTATGGCTAACAGGGTTTGGATTAGTTTTGTCGATAGTGCAGGGGGTATAAGTTGCAGATCGTTGAGCACGTTGAGGCGGCTCCAAAGCCCCATGAAGATCCCAGTGGCGCTGCCGTATTGCTTGATCTGTTGCACCGTACCACGGTCAGCACCATCCTAGTGGCGATCTGGGTATTCAAAAGGCAAAAGGTGCATCTGCATCATCGCGGTTAAGCCAGAGTTTACCGTTAACATTTTTTTCGATTCGCTGATTCACGCAATTGGGAGCATCCACGCTGATACCACAATGTGTATGCCCCGGTCCAGAAAGCCTGATTAGGTTACTAAAGAGCATTGAGTTGGGATCGCTACTTCCAAGGACCCATGCCGAATACATAGAAAGGTAAGAAGGAGTCCATTGCAACGGGAATGACAGGCGGCTATGATCCTCCTGGGTGATTACTCTAAATCTACTTTTACTCTGTTCAGCATAACACCCCATGTGGGTGTCGTCCCCGCGTATTGAGTGATCCGGGCTCAGGCGGGTCACAGTACGAGTGTTGGATGCCCCATGTATTGTGTCAGAAATCACTTTGCTATGCTCACTTTTAAAATCCTGCACTTTTCAGGCTTTATAACAAGTAAGTTTTAGCCCGGGAATCTGAGGCTGATAGTTTTTACCGCATGCCCGGAGTCTGAACATCGGGTTTAGGATCTCACCCGTTTAGGCGTTTTTGTTTTACTTGATGAAACATAGAAACCCCTCAAAAGAAAAAGATCTGCCCCTGACCTCAGACACACAAATGTTGCCAGTTTTTTAAGATTTTTGAAACCTCTGCATGCGTGGATTGGCATTGGGCAGGTTGACAAAACCCCACTGTTCCTCTAATGGGACCAAAAATAAATTCATGTCAGTTATTTTTTAGGCACATTTTTTGACCCACGTTACTGAACCACCCGAATCGTCTTAAGTATCGGGCTGCTCGTAGTGAGGACGTCTGTCAAATTTACATAGAATCCCTATCAGCTAGGGAGATCTCCTCATATACCGTGTGATAATGAAAGAAAAAACTCGGGGCCCCCTATAGGGATCAAACAAAAAAACGACTTTGTAACAGTTCAGCGCATTTAACTCGGGCTCCCACAGCTGGATTAGTCAGTGTTCTATCGTTTGACCCGACTAGTGTTTTTTTGCCTTTTTCCATTAAGCGGATGATCCACATACCGGCTTTCCTCATTTATTCGGGCAGTCTATGCTCCATGACTTGCCGGGTAGCCCCCGTAAGATAGAACAGGCCTGGGAAAAGATGCTGCTAGGGGTTTTTTCACCCATCTAGTTTTTTTGCACATGTCACGTGCGTTGCAGCTTTAGCTTTAGTTGGATTTCTTGCCCTCTCCACGGACCTTTTGCTTCCCTTAGTTCTATTTTGGCCCTGCTGAGTTCACACACACCCCTCAGCAGCTTGTCGCTGTCTTTCGTATAAGTTGGCCTTAATTGCTGGACAGAACTTCGCCAGTTTACGGGCAGTTGTCGACACCTAAGTGTACCGAACACTTTTCCATCGTACTCAAACTTTCTAGTGCAGCTTAACGCAAAAAATACAGCCCCATGCTCTAGCCGGAATTCGCCGAAACGGAGCCATGGACGCTTGCTTTCACCACGGATTTTACATGTTCGGGGTTCTAAATTCACATATGCGGATCCTACTGCTTCGCTTTTTTTGGTTAGTCGGGAGCAGGACGTGACTTCAAGAAGCTGACCCATGTACCTTCTGTGGTGTGGAAAAGCATAGGCCATCTCCAGCACTGGCAAATCGGGACGGATCCTCTAGTCATTTTAGGGACGGGTGATAAATCCAGGCATTAGAGGAGTGGCTTCGTAGCATTACTTCGGACATTCCATTAGTTCCCTGACCAGGGACAGTCGTTGGGTCTGAGAGCGGACGATTTACAGGCGCCAGTTACCTCGTAGGGACTCTCACCTGGTTTGCCGTGGGATAGGCCGCGCCAAAACCTCCCGTGAAGTATGCTCGGTATGAGCGAGCTGATCAAGGCTCGGCCAGTCCGAGAGTGTAGAAAAGCCCCTGCCTAAACCCTGGCTCAATTCTGAAAGTTAGTGGTTCTTCGCTCGGACTATGGGCTACATTTCGAGAGGGAGTCGACTGCAGGGTTTCTTCATTAGTTCAGGATCATCTGGGACCCCAGGGGTTCAGACTCACGGGGCTTCGACCCATAAGCCAATGCTCAGGGATACTAACTCATTGATCTTAGTTTGATTGGACAAAATGAGCTGCCAAGTGTCACAGGCTGAGGCTAACGTTGTCTGATATCGGGCTTAGATAGGCAGGGTTGAGATCATAATACTGTTTTCACTGTGAAGCGGTGTAATGCAAAGCAACAGTATTTTCAACTACAAAGTTTTTACTGTACGACCAGGCCGGACTGTGGCCGTCTTACCCATGAGTCTGAATCTACATGTAGAGGGCCCTGGGGGTAAGCAAAAGATGGAACTATGACCCCATGCTTGACCAGGCTTGACTATGCGTAGTTCTGTAAGCACCGCGGGGATAAAACTTTTAGGCAGTGCTTGGGGCCAAGGGGTACAGGTACGGGCTGAAAGTCTTCTTTAACCAAGGTACCAATCCATTGCGTACTTAGGGTAGGAGACGAGCTAAGATATTGATAGGCAGCTGGAGAAAGGCAGTCCGTCGTCGGGTACTGAATTGCCCCGTGGATTGTTTCTGACACACCGGAGTTTACTACCATGACACTGATTTGTAATCGTGGTGTTAATCCCTCACTAAACAACTCCGTATCTTTGAAGCGACCAAGCCCCAGAACTCTAGAATTTCTAGAGTAAGTCAGCCGCTCATTTTGCACCATTTAAGCGTTCACTATGGATTGTTCATTGATTTATATCCAGAGCATTGTTTAAAACGGGTAGGAATGTCTGTGTTCGTAAGGTCCCTAACACTCGTGTGTAGTTATCGGAGTGAGTTTTGCCATACTAGTTTTTTTGGCAGCAGCCTCCTGCATAACAATGTATTGGGGGCGTACATTAGGGCGGGTTACCCGAGGGCACTAGTGACATTCTGGACAGAGGTCCTGGGGGCGGGCTCCTGATGTGACGTTTCCTTGGAGTCCTCACGGAAGTCGTGGCAGCGGCATGGTAATCCGGACGTCGTAGTAATGCCCTACCTAGAACCTCATTATGTAGTATTACCAAGGGGTAGGCCAGCATTTGGTATTGCTCCTGCGTGGTACTTCCAGTTCTCCGCTACTTGAGGAGTGATAAAACAGGACAAAAGTGACTGTTACCATCGCTCGCCGTCTCCGACAATTTCTCCCGTGATGTTCAGTCGAAAACGGATAACTGCAAACTCCTCAGGGCTTCTTGTCTAATAGGTGATGTTCAGTAGATGGATCTTTTCGTCAGCCGACATTACCTCAGAGGGTGGGGCAAATAAGGTAAGATGATCAAGTCACCTGGGGCGGGCGGAGACAGTCAGCATCATGAGCATTTGTAGTCTACTGTAACACTGGAATACGGGCGGTTAATCACCGTTTTGAAACTTAAATAGTACATGTTGACCAGATTGAGTCTCCTCCCACTGTTCAGCTGAAATGATCAGTAAATTCCTATTGAGTAATCCAAATATTAATCAAATTTTGCCAAGAAATTAGGCTAATTTTATGCCTTGCAACTGATTGTCCCATTTAGCTTTTTTTCCCGTAGAATCCTCCAGCCAGCCCAGTGTGACTTCGTAGAATGCGTTACGAAGCCCCCTGCCTGGCATCTGAAGCTGATTCGAATAACAAGGGTCTTTAGAGATTAATGGAGGTGGTCCCCGATCGCCCTTCGTAGAGTTCAGCTTCTGAATAGGACCTATCCTAGGGGTGCCTCCAATTTTGAGATTAATAGATTCCAAGAGGGAGCAGGATCTATAGAATTCAGTCCAGTACACTTTTAGCAGCAGCTGCTTTCCCAGCGATGTTTTAGAGTTCATCAGTTGGACCTACATACTAGGAAGAAAAAAATCATTTAAGCCCCCAGGGGGTGGCAGAAAAGTCTAAATCCCCTGGGTACCACGTTAAGCAACCAAACACGTGGAGTACTACTAATTTTAAGTGCACCTCCCAGGCTGAAGCACAGACACTGTTTCTCCTTTTAATGAGGTCAACCACTACCCAACCCTATGAGCCAGAAGGAGGTCCAGTCCTCTCCAAGAAACGTAAGGATGTTCGGGTAGTTGAGTGGAAGTTTAAGAACTCATGAGTCCCAGGAGTGGAGCCCGTATCTGTTCCTCAAGCCATAAGAGAGAGTCTTCAAAAATCGAAAGCCAGCCGAACAAAGTGAACATCCTTCGCAGGCTACATTCCGTCAAGTGATACCAAATAAACCGTAGTAAGCCGTGTAGAATCTAAAGAGGAATGTCTCCACTCTATTAGCCTGGGGGACAGGTACTCCGACCCTATTGAGCCCGGCTTTCTGGAACGATCTGACACGCCTATTAAATGGCCACCCCTGTGGCCTAGCTTTCTGCCTCACCGAATGGCGAGGGCCAACACATCCGGCGAGCTGATTATCTGACCGAAGCACTTGAGTTACTCCGGCATAACGTTTACCTCCGAACCGTTTTATTTGGCACCCTATATAGTTCTACGGTCAGATACTGTTGTATTTTTTCGCGATTTTTTTTTAGGTTACGCTACCTCCTAACACAGCCTTGTAAATCAATGTGCGGACATGCCCGAATCCCGACTGTAATGGTTTCTGTAGGATAAAATTTGCAGTGACTGAAAAAGCCCCCTGAACGGTCTGATCAGGCTAAAAGGGTAATCCAGACCAGTCTATCATGTTCATGTTCATAAGCATTTTGAACGCACGTAGCATTAAGTGTCCTTTCCATCGTTGCTAAAGATCCAGATAAGTCAGGTTCATTCGAAACCTGGCTAATACGCTGGTTATTGAACTGTGGAGATCAGCCGTGTAGTGCAAGTCTGCATCGGGGATGGGCATACAGATGCTTTCGGTCGTCATAAGCAGACTACGAATTGACTGCATCTTTAAAATCGAAGGGGTATACGCTTTCACGAGCAGAACCGAGGTAGCCCCAACTGGTAGGAATGAGTAGACAGTGTGATAGCACACACACACACACACACACTAGCTAGATCCCCGAATGACTTTCCCGGGATACTTATTTGCTTGCAGGATACATTCTGTGATTAGGATCCCTAAATCGTTAATCTTTAGGGGATTTGCAGAAAACAACTCGTGGGTACCGCATGTAACTATGTGAGCAACAGTTTTCAGTTTGACTATTGTGATCTTCTGATCACCCGGATGTGCAAAAATAAAAGAAAATTACACTGTTATCTTGCGGCTTCAAGCGCGAATATTTCCCAAGACGGTGCGCTAGAAAGTTACTGTTTAGCCTTACAGCTGCTGCAGGGGCGGGTCTGGAGTTTAACTAAACATTGTCGTTAGTATGCGCAGTGCAACTTATGAAAAGTGTTCATGGAGACAAAGTGGGGAATACTGGTGCAAAAAAGTTTTTTGTACCTGGGGAACCCTCTAACAGCTTCCTCGTATGGCTCCACTTTGGCTACTGGAGGGATAAGGAGTCCTCCCAGCAGTTTCATGGGTGGCGGGAATGACTTTGATATTCTAAAACTGAGTCTACGGGGTTTCATCAAGGTAAATATTGTGGAGAAGCCGGTGTTGTTTTAAAATGCGGATAGCTTTGAAAAACGACTCTGAAAGATACTGTTCTGTACACACATCTCTCTTGCCCTCACTGGGAGGCTTTTCGAAAAATTCCAATTAAAGGGACTTACTGCCTCTCACTGGGTACTTGTAATTGCACAAGGTTACGTTGTGGGCAGTCAACTAAAATCGTTACTGGTTCCATTGGGGATGTGGCCGAATTTTTGCGGAATGTGTGTTACTGCATGGTTTTTTACGAGTATCATGTAAACGGCTGGGTCGGGCAGGGTAAAGTCTGGACAGCGAATCCCACGGGTTTGCAAATTGCGGAACTGTTTCTAAATAGTGGTGTAGATCTGTTTACAGTATCTGAACACACGGGTTGGCTCCGTTGCTTCATCTGGCAGTGAGTATAGCACGCGGACTGAGAGTGATTCTTTTGGGATAGGTCTTTCACCGGTGTAGCCTCACAATTACGCTGCCTAAGCCAAAAAATACGATCAGTTAGCCTGCCAGTTACTGCAAAAGTGGCGACCATCCCGGATTCAGTGGCCATCTAAGAGTTGAGATTGTGCATTTTGACAGGAGGTCCTGCGATTTTACCAATCCGATCTAGCTTTTCTTTTAGGAGCAGTCACACACACACTAAAGCCGACTAACTGAATATCTCGAGGCCCCCTGAACCCTCACACACACACACACGGCATCAGTCGTCACACATTAAACACACACCCCATGCCTACCTGACTTAATTAGGCAGGTCGTAAAAAGGTGCGGACCATTAGAGTAAATGGACGCCAAGACTCTCGGGCGCTATGAATGCCGGATAAAGGATTTTGACAGCCAAGGCCCTTACAAGGGATCGGACGGGACCGATACAGTACAGATGCGATACTGAAGTAAAAAATAACACACACACACACCTCTAAAATTCCTAAAGGGGATTCATTTTTCGGGATCTAGATTCTCTGACCCACAGCACTTGAACCTGGGACCTGACCCATGGTATCTATACTATCGGAATAAACGGTGAGTTAGCATCCAGCAAGTCTCTTTTTGGACAACCTGTTGGGCGATTTAACGCTAAGTTAAGGAATGCAAGGATTCGTGCGAATAAAACACTCAAAACTAATAGGAACTGGTCGCTAAATCGTTCAGAGTCGAAATCCATAGCTCACGAAGCTGGGTGAAGCCACATGGACTCGAGAGGAAGGTGCTATAAGCAGGAGGAGAAAAATTGGGATTGCTAGAAAAAAAGACTTCAGGGAATCTGGGTCCAGCAAAACCTGACCTATGAGATGCATTTTCAGAACCAGGGTGCTCCTCCTTTTTAGGTCTGCACAAAACTACTAAAAGACATATCAGCACAGACTAAAAGTTACAAAACTCTTTTGCATACTGCCCTCGTCATTGTTGACGTAGCAAAGATAGAACATAGGATCAGTCGCTTTTTGAAGGACCACAAGTCAGCGGGAGATAGGTGCTCTGCGTTCTATTTACACAATCTGCAGAACTTTACGTTCAAAAAAAAGAGGTTCGTGAAGGGAGGCTCGAAACACGCGGGCAAATAATTTAAACGGAACAACCAGACCACAGTCTACGAAATATAGACCTTAGTAAAAAGCTCTCGGTTACAAAAGGACGGAAAGTACATCTGCTGTAAATTTTGTGATGTGCATAGTAGGACACACAGGTCACAGCAGTCCGATATTCCTGGGGTCCATCTCAATCCAAGCATTAGCTTCAGATTCTCCCTAAGTCCAGAAGAAGATGGTTTACAGCTCCTATGAGGGGTATGTTAGCTCGCTCCAATTTTTCTCTAGTCTACAATCTTTAGTTGGGCAAAATTAAGTGTTCTGTACTACGCCCACTTGAGGTGTGAAGCTTCAACGAGTCAGGTAACTTCGCATCAGAAAAAAGTCTTCCACACAGTACTTGTTCTAGTGGCTGTTACTTTAGTTTTTACCGAACCAAAAAGCCCTATTTAAAAGTTTGGGACTTTTGACTCTTCTCCAGATTCGACAAAAAAGTGCAACTTATCTAAAGAATTCCGTTGAGTTGTGGTACTTAAAATATGATTGCTTTATTGACCGTTATCTAATGCATAAAGGAAAAGTGCTGTACGATATATGCTTTCTCTCTCAAAAATTTACCGATCTGCCTCAGAGAGTATACAACGGTGTAAAGTAAAATGGTGGGGGCTTCTCTCAGGTGCTGAACTCTCTAATGAAGAAGAATGAGCTTATGCGCTAATAGGGGTAATAGGGAGATACAAGTGACCAGTTGATCACTAAATGTTGGGTGTAAATTGTGAAATACGTTGGACCTCACTGACTTGAAGGATTCAATTTCTAAGAATCACGTCACTCGGCATTTTCTAAGTATGGTAACTATCCATGGATGCATTAAATCTTTACTTTTACAGTTACCTTTTGTTATAAATGGATTACAAATGCCTTACTGCATAAGTAAAGAAGCATTCAGGAGTTATCAGCTTTCAGCTAGCGAGTTGCCTGCCCTCAAAATGCAGACATGTCGATGCCAATGACTCTCCTACCCAAACGATCAGAAATCCGGTCGGTTTATTTCTAGTGCGCAAAATCATCAAAATCGGGTTCCCCACTGATCCATTGTTAATCTCGACACACACACATGCATGTAACTCCTAGACTCTGGTACAGTCCGGTAACTCTAAGGACTTCTTTAGAAGTTGACTCTTAGTCCGACACACATAGTGTTCTAACTACACATTCACCTAACACTTTTAGCATCAATTGTCATTAGAGGTGAACTACCACAGTTAATGATCTCACTGGATATCCCGACTACTGTTTAATAATGGGGGCAACCGCATGAGGGGTGGGAGTGGTTCTCCCACTAAATGTATACAATCTTAGGCGTTTTGCAATCAGTAGCTTTGTATTGAAGTACATATTGGTAACTGTCTAGCTGAATGCTGACTCATGCTGTTGTGCATTTTCACAAACAGCATCTAGATTTAGTGGTACAGCATTTTGGTCCCAGTTATAACGTCTTTTTTGCTTTTTCAACGACATTTGTTCAGAAAGCCGGTCTAATACAAGTGGAAGTCTACATTGCTGTCTTAAGGCTGTTAGGAGGCATCGCATGCAACATAGAGCGTGATCATCTGTTTAGGTGATGATCCAAGTGTTATCATCTAAACAATCGAGTAGGTGGAGAGTGTGGTAATTCAAAACTGCACATCAGTGGATTTCAGTATAAGCTACCCATCCGCAGGACGCCAGTTTTCTGAACTTCACCATGAAGAAAAAATATACCCTCATTAAAGATCCTAGAACGAAGCTGGGAATTTTCAGCCGCAATTTCATATGTAACTGGGCTTTACACTGGAGTTGTCGATACCTTTTTCACGGTAGCGGATTGGCTCCAGGCCGCTCAATAAATTGTACAAAGAGATCATATGGTACCACATTGAGGGTGTCTGCCTGGGTTCTGGACTGTCAGCAACTGCAGTTGGAGATCGAAAAGGCTGGAGTACTCATCACCTGACTACGAATTGCCTCACTGGGCAAAAGAGTGTGGGTGCTTATTGGGGACAAAGATATCACTGTAACTCCAGGCAGAATTGACAAGGCTGTCTGGTTTGACTCGTATGACTGACCGAGCTCTGAAAGAGTGTCGGGTAAATTGTCTAACAGAGGTTTTGCCTTCTTAATTGAGGATAAAAAACAAATGCGCAGTTCACTGTAGTTCACAGTCGTAATTAAGGCATAGACAAACAAATGCGTTCTCTAGTGGGTTCCGGCCCCTTTGACAGAACATGTCGGTGACTGAGCGGTAGTCGGATTGTGAAGAATAATCTGCAATGATGATAGCTCTTTTAAGTAGAGGTAACTGAATCAGCAGAAAACTCCAACTTTAATAAATAGGATCAGGCGAGGTGATTGTTGAAACCTGCATGCTTTCCAAGACACAAGGTGATAAATCGGTTTACGTCAAATAACAATACGAGGGGTTTTTTTTTGGGAAGCCCCTCAAAGGAGCCGTGCCAAAATAGGGATTAGTGAAGACCCCCAGGCAGGTACAGGCAAATCCTCGATTTGCGTGGTAAAGTGCAAAAGATGCTTTGCTGAGCGATCACCGATATGTTAAAGGAAAGGCCAGCTGTTATGCTTTCTTGCAGCCGGTCTTAAAGTTCAGTCAAACATCTGTCATAAAAAAGAGAACCCCAGCTCATTTCAAAACTAAACATTAGAGACCGATGCCACGAGACTGAAAAAAATGTGCGCAGATTTCAGTAACACACTGAGTCCTAACCGATTTGCCCTACAGGCATAGAAGAGTTTCCAGGCTGCCGGGAATTGATAAGGAAAACCCGCCCTAGCGCTATTAAAAGTGACTGTGCTCATGGTCCTTTATCGAGGGTCTGGATAGAAGGTCAAAAAGAGGTAGGATGACACATGAGCGTCTCACTTTGTATTGCACATGTAGGAGGCCATGGAGTAGCCTGCACACACACTGTGGCACACACACTATCTGATTTTTTCCGATGAGCAAAACCATCATGTACGTGCAGCTTAGAAGTGTAATGTTCAGATGGTTAGATTCTAAAAACGGGAGTGGTTCGTTGCAAGGGACTGGAGTATCATGCGCTAGACCCCCACCTAAATTGCAGTAACAATCTTCTGTTTGGTCAGAAAAATTCGCGATTCACTCGGAAATGACTGACAGTAAGGCTTCTGACTCTCGAGGGCCGTCATCAAAAATTCTGGTGTGAAGGGTGACTACAAACCTGTCAGTCAGGACCATCTATAGAATGTTGAATTCGGTAAGCATCCTAGCGGTGCAGTACCATGGGATGGGTCAGTGGGGGATATCGGGAAATGGGTGGGACTGGGGCACACACAGAAAATGTAATGGCTGCCTCGGAATGGTATGGGAAGACTTTTCTCGCCCCATAGGCAAAGATTTTTGCAATGCCTACAGAATTCAGATACGGATCAAAGAATCTACTACGCTATTCACTGCGTCAAAAAAATCCTGGAAAGGTCCTGGGGTACCTGGTTCAAAGATCAACATTCTACGCATGTGTTGTTTCGACAGAAGAAAATCTATTGGTGTAATTGCTGTTTTTTACAGATTACTGATTCGGTGGTCGGTACCAGCTTCAAATGGTAACACCATAATAGAGGTAAGCTTCACCTCAGTCGTAATAATTTATCAGGAGGATTTCTGTCCCAGTGTGGGGGTTGACCTAAAAAACTGTCGCGACCTTTTTAGTAGGAGAAGAAGATCAGTTTAATATTTTCAGTAGGGAGCCTCCTAGGAAAACGCTTGATAGGGCAAAACGTCTTTACAGTATCAAATCTCAGGAGGCGGCTAGAAAAACTCCTTAAAATAGCATTGGCTTTAGGAAATCTGGGGCCTGAGGACTAGGGGACCAATGCCATTGACCTGCATAGAAATTCGTAACGCTAACCAGACCCATACTAGAGTGCCAGTGTTATGCCATGATAAAAGAAAGGTCTCGCTTTGTATGATCCACTTGAAAGGTTTCAACCGGATGTTGTAACAAATACAAGCATATTCGTTGTTAATTAGTTGCAAAAAAATACGTAGAGACGGTTTTTTTAGGGAGCTCCGACGCTAGTAAGATTCAGGAAAATCAGACCCAAACTTCAAATCAGAGGATATGGCCACCTAAAAGAAGTTGAAAGCATTAACAAAACAAAATCTATGGGACCGCAACCCTTTTCACGTTCCTAAGTAGAGGAAATCCGATTTCTAGTAAGACTAGCGCGATGCTTTACAAACACACAAAGATGATAAACGGGTGGAGCTCATTGAATGAGAAGAAACAGGAGGTACTTTTGAACGCTGATGAAAGCTATTCCATGCACGATAATGCGTAATCGCCTATTTCCTGATTCAAGATATAACTAGAGAAAAGGTGTACACTAAACGCATACTGCTCAATTTTCAAACATTGGACCACCCCATGAAAAGTTAGTAATGGTTGTCCCTTGAAATAGTAAGACATTTATGGCGCCTCGTATGGACGTCGATCTGTAAGTTATAAGGTCTGAAATTCCAGTGGTAGTCCCCGCTTACAGTATTCAGTGTGACTGGATCCAGCGCTGGGCTTATGCGGTACGACTCAAACTGAAGGAAGGGGATACTTTTGGAGGAAAGTCTGACAGGGGTCAATTTCGAGTGACTCTGGGTCTAGTGATAAGCTCTTACGGGAATACTCCCATAAAGTACTCAACTAGGCTCACTGATCTAGAGGGAGCTAAAACACGACGTGAGTTCTGTGGAGGTCATTGTTTTGCTGTTTGGAGTTTTCGGGGGAGTTGTCACGTTTTGACGTTTATTGCTGGGAGTGTCAGGGGCAGGCTTGTTTACATTCAGGTGCAGTTCAGTGCTTTACGGGCGTGGTTACATTGGCGTTTAGGTCGGGAGGCAGGTGTGCATTTCAGTACATAGTTCACCCAGTGTAAAACGCATTATCGTTATGAGACCTGTATGCGTTGATTCTGTAATAAGAAGATTGAGGGAAAATGGGGAGGGCAGTTTGATCCAACCATGGCCTTATTTTTACCCTCAGGCAAGTCATATTTTGATATTAAGCACTTCGGGACTGCCCAATTAGCTTTCAGCATAATCAGTAAAACTTAAAGAAAATTCTGGTTAGTCAGTTTGGCGTTACGGCGGTCTTCTTTTTAGGGCGGGAGTGCAAGTTGCTGCTTCAGGACTTGACTCAATACTCAGTGGTGCTTTTACTGTTTCACAGGGTACTGCCAAATCTGTCTGGGATTGGGCGACCCACGCATAACACGATCAATCGCCCTTTTTTGCACTGTTTTGCATTGTCATTTCGGACGGGGTTTACGGACATTTTACATACGGGAGGGTCTTAGGTGTGGGCTGGTACTTTGACATTGCATTTTGCTTATTGGGTCGTGTGGTGAGTGGGTCGTTACTTGACGTGGATTGCGAGTCTGTTGGTTAGTCGGTACTTACCGGTCTGCACCGTTAAAAGCTTTGTTTCACTCGAAACACCGGAGTTACATACGGAACCGAATTCTCTATGATGGGACTATGGTAGCGTACAATGATGAAGTTTCACTGTTTCGGGGTCGAACAGTGTGTGTGTGACCAATAAACTCATTAGTCAGAGGTGTATTGTAGAATGTGGCCGGGTGGACCGAACAAATGGGGAACGGTCACCTTTCAGACGATCGGGATTATGCGGCCATCCTGAAACAGTGCCGTATCATTACGGAGGAAGAACCTCACTAGCGGGGTAGCGGGGTGTTTATCAAGCAACTAGAGCTGTGAGGACGGCTATCAACCTGATCCATCCACATCCATCCATCCATCGAAGTTTTCACTTGAATCCATCCATCCATACTTCTGAACCCAGAGAGGGTGGTTTAACACACACACACACACACACACACACACCAAGAAAGCGTTTCTGTAAGTGCTCTTAGTCTTTTTAATTTGACTGTTCACATTGCCAGAAACACACACATGTGTGTAGAAACTGAGAGAGTGAAGTGTGTGTCATTGTGTCTGCAGGTTGGTATTGTGGAGTATCAGATGAAGGCTGTGCTCTCGCTTCAGCTCTGAGATCAAACCCTCACACCTGAGAGACTGGATCTGTTTGGAAAGTAGGAGACTCAGGGTGTGTCTCTCTGCTGTACTGGAGAATCCTCACTGTAAACTGGAGATACTGAGGTAAGATCATCTCTGAGTCACATGACCTGCTCCTCAGTAACACACATTCTCTAATAGTGAGACTGAAGCAGAGCTTTTAGGTTCAGCATCAATGTTCTGAGGAGGAACTTTATAGTTTTTTTTTACTTTTGTTTGTTAGTTTAAATTAGTGTTGAAACACACACACACACACACACACACACACACACACTTTCTCTCTCTCTCTCACACACACACATTCTCTTTCTACACACACACACACATCCATCATACAACACACTCACTGTATCTCTCTTTCTCAAACACACCTCTCTCTCTCACACACACACACACAGACTTCTCTCTCTCTCTCTCTCTCTCTCTCTCTCTCTCTCTCTCTCAGACACACACACACACACACACACACACACATCACTTCTCATAAAAACACACATATATTTGGAACTCTTAAATCATACTAAGCTATCTAAGCTCGCTAGTCTTTTTTAGGTGTTAATTCCATCCTTTTTGACAACACACACACACACACACATTCTCTCGCTCACACACGTCAGCACACATTCTACCACACACAGCAGCTTTGTTTAAGATGGAGGCTAGGAGACTTTCGGGAGTCGGTGGAAGGTTGTGTATCGGGATTGTAGATATCATGTTGTGTGATTGTGGAGTATCTGATAGAGGCTGTGTAATCGGATAGAGGCTTTCACTCTATGTTACACCTATCCCCTTTTGCACCACATTCCAACACACATCGGATGGCGTCACCCCGGAATAAAACACAGTTGGGGACTCTCTCTCTCTCGAGACGCTCTAACCGGAAGTTTCTCCCTAAAGGCACACACACACACACACACACTCTCTTACGTGTCATAGGTCACGCAAGAAGAATAAACACATCGTTACGCACACACAGACTCTAGGATAGAGCGGTGGCAAAGGTAGACAGATAACGTAGCGTCACGGATCAACTCAACGTAAAACTGCGCAGGAATCTATGACTTCTGAGAAAAAAATGTTTACTGACGATGGTGGGTTGCATTCCACATCAAATTGAGTGTCTGGTCGGTGTGAAAGGCTCTAGGAGTCACACAGGTGTTCATACACACACACACACACACACACACACACACACACATACAGACTGCCTTCAACTTTTCAGGTCACTGAATAAACCCATTTGCTTCAGTAAGTTAAGGTGCACTCATAGTCTACCATTTATTAAAAGTTTACGCGATGAGGTTCCCGGCTCAATAGTCCTACACACACACACTAGGTATTCTATTGTTTATATTTCTGACCTTTTTAGCAACATCCATCCACATCCATCCATCCATCCATCCATCATCCATCCGTGAGTCTCTAGCCCCAAAGGTACACCCACCCATTCATACACAGAAACTGGACGGAGAAGAGGGACCGAAACGGGTTCCTATGGTTCATGCTTTCGGAAAGAAACACAGGATGTGTAGGTGTAGAAACTGAGAGTGAAGTGTGTGTCATTGTATCTGCAGGTTGTGGTGTGAGTATCAGATGAAGGCTGTGCTGCTCTCGCTTCAGCTCTGAGATCAAACCCTCACACCTGAGAGAGAACTGGATCTGTCTGAATAAAGTAGGAGACTCAGGGTGAAGTGTCTCTCTGTACTGGAGAATCCTCACTGTAAACTGGAGATACAGGTAAGATCATCTCTCTGAGAGTCACATGACCTGCTCCTCAGTAACACATAGTGAGACTGAAGCAGAGCTTTTAGGTTCAGCATCAATGTTCTGAGGAGGAACTTTATAGTTTTATTTTTTTTAGTTTTGTTTGTTAGTTTAAATTAGTGTTGATTTAATTTTATCTTTTATAATCATGACTTTTATTGACTTTTGTATTGTTTTAGTTTCTAATTTAATAAATGTACAAAAGTGTTGATATAAATGTGAATGTGACGAGGCAGAATAATGAAGAAAGAAGATGATCTAATATCTAACAAGCTACAAAATCCTCAGTGTAGAATTGAGCTGTTGTGACTTTTATTGCAGCTCAAAGTCCAATTAAACCTGGCATTAAATCTGTATTTCCAGATTAACACCTGAAAATACTGTCTGGAGCTGAAGAACCTACAGCTTCTTTTACTCACATTCAGATTTCAAACATCTCACTTTGTTTCTCCTTTCTCTCTCTTGATCAGTGATGTGAGTGTGATGGTCAGTGATGTGTGTGATGGTCAGTGATGTGTGATGGTCAGTGATGAGTGTGATGGTCAGTGATGAGTGTGATGGTCAGTGATGTGTGATGGTCAGTGATGTGTGATGGTCAGTGATGAGTGTGGCTGGTGATGATGTGGTGTGTGATGATGTGTGAGTGTGATGATGGTGATAGGTGTGATGTCAGTGATGTGGTTGATGGTCAGTGATGTGAGTGTGATGGTCAGTGATGGGTGGTGGTCAGTGATGCGAGTGTGATGGTGTGATGGTAGTGTGTGATCAGTGATGATGTGATTCAGTAAGGCAGATGTGATTGATGTCATAAGTCAGATGGTCAGATGATGTGTAATGTGGGTATGTCAGAGGAATCATTGAGTGTGTATGGTCAGTGATGAGTGTGAAGAGGTCAGTGTTATGTGTTGACATGTGATGAGGAGGATGGTGAGTGTGTGTGGTCAATGAGGTGTGATCAGGTGATGGTCACAGTGTGATGAGTGTCTGAGTGTTTGGGGATGAGGTGTTTCTGATAGTGTGATGGTCTGGGTGTTGTGGTATGGATTCAATGGGATCAGTGTGTGTGATGGTCAGATGAGACTGATTGAGTGTGTTGGTCAACAAAGTCTAGTGGGTCTGGGTCAGATGATGATGGTCAGTGAAGTGATGGTGGATGGTCAGTGATGTGTTTCTTCAGTGATGGATTGTTGGTCAGTGATGGTATAGTCAGTGATGATGTGATGGTCAGTGAAAGTGGTCTCAGTGATGGTCAGTGATGGGTCTTTCAGTGATAATGATCAGTGATTGTGATGGTCACAGTGGTTCAGAGTGATGGTCTGATGGTGTAGTAGATCAATGTGTGGGTGATGGAGAGTGATGAGTGTGATGGCTGGGATGATCAGAAGATTGTGAGAAGAATGGTCAAAATTCTCTCTGGTCAAGTGAAATGTTATGAGGAGGAGATTAAGTGATGTCTTGTTGGAAAATAAGGTTGTCAGTATTAATCAGGGTGAATAATTGTGGAACATGATCAAGTTTTATCAAAGATTTTTTCACCAAAGTAATGAAATAAAGGTTGGATTTTCTCTTTGATTGATATGTTTAAAAAAAGGAGTGAAGTCACGACCACATCTTAACAATAATAATTGTGGACTGTAGTCATCATGTTTCCTCTCCTGTTTTCTCTCTATCAGCTCTATTATCTCTCTCTTTCTCATGGAGATTCTGCAGGTGGGATCCTGAGTGTAAATGAGATAAAGGACAGAAAAAGAGAAATACTTCAGAAAGTAAAGGCTTAAAGACACTGAGTATAATCTTCCTGCAGGAGACACATAGTGACGAGGACAATGAGGTGGATTGGGGCTTGTGGTGGAAAGGAGGAAAAATCTTGAGTCATGGATCTAATATTAGTGCTGGAGTCGCCTTTCTGTTCTCACCTAATGTTAAAGCACAAATCTTCTCACAGGATGAGGTAGAAACTCATAGTGAGAGCTGAAATCAACCACTTCAATGTTTTGTTTGTAAATATTTCTGCTCCTAACACAGGGTCAGAGAGGGTGAAGCTTTTCTCTAAGTTACAGAACGTTAGAGAAGAAAACACCAGTAGAGGGACTTTATTCTCCTGGGGGGAGACCACATGCTGAATCAGCAAGAGTAAGAACTAAATCCCTGAACTTCTCAGACAGATGGAGAAAACAACCCACAAACACGTCAGTACACGGGTGAAGTTCCACACAGGCAGGGTTTCTGCAGCACGTTTACATGTTCAACATATCACACACACCATGAGGAACACGGTCACACACTCTGATCTTCTCCCTACACCACTTTCAGACCATAAACTAATCCCAGTCGAGTGCACACTAATAACAAGAACACAGAAGTTCCTACTGGCATTTCAGTCATAAACTTTACAGGAAAAAACATTGTGTGAAAACTTCAAACACTTTTGGAAAGAATGGAAAAAAGAGAAGGGGTTTGAATCTGTTGAATCTATGAGTCAGTGGTGGGAGATCAGGAAAGTGCATGTAAAGTGTATTGAGGCTTAAAGCACTTCTGGACGTCGCTCTGGACACGGGCGTCTGCTTGATGCTGCACATGGAAATGTAAACACTTTGTTTATGGCCCCAAATATACAAAGAGCAGGAAAGATACTCAGCTACTACTGAACTTTTTATTTGGGGAAGTGAAATGATCACATGATTGTGTAGAAAAGGAAGTGAAATGGAAAAGAATGAACTGAATTGATGCTGTTTTAGGGTTTAATACAAACACGAGTAAAATCCAGTTTATATCAGCAGATGTTCAGGAACATGGAAACTTTTCAGTGCAAATGGGGAATAAATGAATGTATTTGTGATGTTGATCATGACGGCTTTCTGCAACTTAAAGTTTCAATTCAATCAAATGTTCCAACTTTTCTGAATCTTTTTTACCTTTTAGCAATAAAGAGACATAAAAGTCTCTCCTCCCTCCTCTCTCTCTCCTTCTCCCTCTCCCTCCTCTCTCTCCTCCATCCCTCCCTCCTCCTCTCTCTCTCTCCCTCTCCTCCATCCTCCCTCTCTCTCTCTCTCTCTCTCTCTCTCTCTCTCTCTCTCTCTCTCCCTCTCCTCCATCCATCCCTGTCTCTCCTCTTTCTCCTCCACCCCTCTCCCTCCCTCTCTCCATCACCCCTCTCCCTCCCTTTCTCTCCTCTCTCTCCTCCATCTCTCCTCCCTCTCCCTCTCCTTTCTCCTCCATCTCTCCCTTACTTTTCCTCTCTCTCCTCCATCCTCCCTCCCTCTCTCTCTCTCCCTCTCCTCCATCCTCCCTCCCTCTCCCTCTCCATCCCTCCTCTCTCTCCTCCATCCATCCCTGTCTCTCCTCTTTCTCCTCCACCCTCTCCCTCCCTTCTCTCCGTTGTGACTTTTATTGCAGCTCAAAAGTCCAATTAAACCTGCAGCATTGAATCTGTATTTCCAGCAGATTAACACCTGAAAATACTGTCTGGAGCTGAAGAACCTACAGCTTCTTTTACTCCACATTCAGATTTCAAACATATCACTTTACATCTTTCTCCTTTTCTCTCTCTTGATCAGTGATGTGAGTGTGATGGTCAGTGATGTAAATGTGATGGTCAGTGATGAGAGTGTGATGATCAGTGATGAGAGTGTGATGGTCAGTGATGAGTGTGATGGTCAGTGATGTGAGTGTGATGGTCAGTGATGTGGTTGTAATGGTCAGTGATGTGAGTGTGTGATGGTCAGTGATGTGAGTGTGTGATGGTCAGTGATGAGAGTGTGATGATCAGTGATGTGAGTGTGATGTTCAGTGATGTGGTTGTAATGGTCAGTGATGTGAGTGCGATGGTCAGTGATGAGTGTGATGGTCAGTGATGCGAGTGTAATGGTCAGTGATGTGAGTGTGATGGTCAGTGTGATGGTTACCATTCAAGTAAGGCAGATGTGTGTCGACCTTCATAAGTCAGACAATGGCTACAAGAAAATAGCCACTCGCCTTAACTTGCCGGTATCTACAGTCAGAGGAATCATTAAGAAGTTTAAAACAACTGGAACAGTGACAAACAAGGCTGGAAGAGGTCCCAAGTTTATGTTGCCACAATGCACAGTGAGGAGGATGGTAAGAGAAGTAAAAAAATTTCCCAAGCTCACCATCACAGAATTGCATCAAAGAGTGGCATCTTGGGGTCACAGAGTCTCCAAAACAACCATCAGACGCTCTCTACATGCCAACAAGCTGTTTGGGAGGCATGCAAGGAAAAAGCCTTTTCTTACTAACACTCACAAACGTAAATGTCTGGAGTTTGCTAAACGGTACTGGGACTTCAACTGGGATCATGTGCTTTGGTCAGATGAGACTAAGATTGAGCTTTGGCAACAAACACTCTAAGTGGGTCTGGCGTAAAACAAAGATGAGTATGCCGAAAGCACCTCATGCCCACCGTGAAGTATGGTGGAGGATCTGTGATGCTGTGGGCCTGTTTCTCTTCAAAGGCCCTGGGAACCTTGTTAGGTGCATGGCATTATGAACGCTTTGAAGTACCAGGATATTTTAAATAAAACCTGATGGCCTCTGCCAGAAAGCTGAAGATGGGTCATCATTGGGTCTTTCAGCAGGATAATGATCCAAAACATGTGGCAAAATCTACACAAAAGTGGTTCAGCAGTCACAAACTCAAGGTCCTCCCATGGCCATCTCAGTCCCCAGACCTCAACCCAATCGAAAACCTGTGGGGCGAAATAAAGAGAAGAGTGCATAAGAGAGGACCCAGGACACTGGATGATCTAGAAAGATTGTGCAAGAAGAATGGTCAAAAATCCCTCTCTCTTCGCTCCAATCTTGTGAAATGTTATAGGAGGAGATTAAGTGCTGTCTTGTTGGCAAAATAAGGTTGTACAAAGTATTAACATCAGGGGTGCCAATAATTGTGGCACACATGATTTCAAGTTTTTTTTTTCTAAATGTGTGATTTTTACCACCAAAGTAATGTACTTAAATAAAAGGTTGGATTTTTCTCTTTTTTTGCATTTGCATATGTTGTTTAAAAAAAAAGGAGAATTTTTTGAAGTCCACGACCACATCTTAAACAGGGGTGCCAATAATTGTGGAGGGCACTGTAGTCATCATGTTTCCTCTCCTGTTTTCTTCTCTATCAGCTATCTATTATCTCTCTCTCTTTCTCATGGAGATTCTGCAGGTGGGATCCCTGAGCGTAAATGAGATAAAGGACAGAAAAAAAGAGAAATAATTCAGAAAGTAAAGGCTTAAAGACACTGAGTATAATCTTCCTGCAGGAGACACATAGTGACGAGGACAATGAGGTGGATTGGGGCTTGTGGTGGAAAGGAGGAAAAATCTTGAGTCATGGATCTAATATTAGTGCTGGAGTCGCCTTTCTGTTCTCACCTAATGTTAAAGCACAAATCTTCTCACAGGATGAGGTAGAAGCAGGTAGACTCTCATAGTGAGAGCTGAAATCAACCACTTCAATGTTTTGTTTGTAAATATTTCTGCTCCTGACACAGGGTCAGAGAGGGTGAAGCTTTTCTCTAAGTTAGAGAACGTTAGAGAAGAAAACACCAGTAGAGGGACTTTATTCTCCTGGGGGGAGACCACATGCTAAATCAGCAAGAGTAAGAACTAAATCCCTGAACTTCTCAGACAGATGGAGAGAAAACAACCCACAAACACGTCAGTACACGTGGGTGAAGTTCCACACAGGCAGGGTTTCTGCAGCACATTTACACATGTTCTACATATCACACCCATCACGAGGAACACGCTCACACACTCTGATCTTCTCCCTACACCACTTTCAGACCATAAACTAATCCCAGTCGAGTGCACACTAATAACAAGAACACAGAAGTTCCTACTGGCATTTCAGTCATAAACTTTACAGGAAAAAACATTCTGTGAAAACTTCAAAAACACTTTTGGAAAGAATGGAAAAAAAAAGAAGAGGTTTGAATGTGTTGACTCTATGGGTCAGTGGTGGGAGATCGGGAAAGTGCATGTAAAGTGTATTGAAGCTTAAAGCACTTGTGGATGTCGCTCTGGACACGGCCGTCTGCTTGATGCCCCACATGGAAATATAAACACTTTCTTTATGGCCCCAAATATACAAAGAGCAGGAAAGATACTCAGCTACTACTGAACTTTTTATTTGGGGAAGTGAAATGATCATATGATTGTGTAGAAAAGGAAGTGAAATGGAAAAGAATGAACTGAATTGATGCTGTTTTTAGGGGTTTAATACAAACACGAGTAAAAATCCAGTTTGTATATCAGCAGATGTTCAGGAACATGGAAACTTTTCAGTGCAAATGGGGAATAAATGAATGTATTTGTGATGTTGATCATGACGGCTTTCTGCAACTTAAAGTTTCAATTCAATCAAATGTTCCAACTTTTCTGAATCTTTTTTACCTTTTAGCAATAAAGAGACATAAAGTCTCTCCTCCTCCTTCTCTCTCTCTCTCTCCCTCTCTCTCCTCTCCCTCCTCTCTCTCTCTCTCCTCTCCTCTCTCTCTCTCTCTCTCTCTCTCTCTCTCTCTCTCTCTCTCTCTCTCTCTCTTCTCCATCCCTCCCTCTCTCTCCTCTCCTCCATCCTCCTCCCTCTCCCTTTCTCTCCATCACCCCTCTCCCTCCCTTTCTCTCCCTCTCTCCTCCATTTCTCCCTCCCTCTCCCTCTCCATCCCTCCCTCCCTCTCTCTCTCGCCATCCTCTCCGCTCTCTCAACCTCCCTCCTCTCCCTCTCCTTTCTCCTCCATCTCTCCCTTACTTTTCCTCTCTCTCCTCCATCCCTCCCTCCTCTCTCTTCTCCATCCCTCCCTCTCCTCTCTCTCCTCTCCTCCATCCATCCCTGTCTCTCCTCTCTCCTCCACCCTCTCCTCCCTTTCTCTCCCTCACCCCTCTCCTCCCTTTCTCTCTCTCTCTCCTCCATCTCTCCTCTCTCCTCTCCATCCCTCCTCCCTCTCTCTCTCCATCCCTCTCTCTCCTCTCCTCCATCCCTCTCTCTCCTTCTCCCTCTCCTCTCTCCTCTCCTCTCCCTCTCCCTTTCTCCTCCATCTCTCCCTCCTCTCTCTCTCTCTCTCCTCCATCCTCCTCCTCTCTCTCTCTCCTCTCCCTCTCCCTCCTCTCTCTCCTCTCCTCCATCCATCCCTGTCTCTCCTCTTTCTCCTCCATCTCTCCTCCCTCTCCCTCTCCATCCTCCCTCCTCCTCTCTCTCGCCATCCCTCTCCGCTCTCTCAACCCTCCTCCCTCTCCCTCTCCCTTTCTCCTCCATCTCTCCTTACTTTTCCTCTCTCTCCTCCATCCTCCCTCCTCTCTCTTCTCCATCCCTCCTCTCTCTCCTCTCCATCCTCCTCTCTCTCCTCCATCCCTCCCTCCCTCCCTATCTCTCCATCCCTCTTTAACCCTCCTCCCTCTCTCCTCCATCCTCCCTCTCTCCTCTCTCCTCTCTCTCCTCCATCCTCCTCCCTCTATCCTCTCTGTCCCTCCATCCCTCTCCTCTTTCTCCTCCATTCCTCTCCTCTCTCTCCTCTCCTCCATCCATCCCTCCCTCTCTCCTCCATCCTCCCTCCTCTCTCTTCTCCATCCCTCCTCTCTCTTCTTTCATTGCTCTTCATTGTGACACATTAAAACAACATAGTTTAGCTGAATGATAGAAAAGATCATTGTGACGATTCAACATATGACATTAGCACAACAGTCTTTTTAATTTTATTATTAGTAATTTCTTTTATTGCCACCAGCCACATAACATTAGCCACACAAACAACGTGGCAATAACGATACATCACAATACACAGAACAGGTGCAGGAAAATACAATATATACACATATATTTACTGGAAAGAGTGAAAATAGATACATAAATACAATTCATACAATTTTATTATTATTGTTATAAATTGTATTTATGTATCTATTTTCACTCTTTCCAGTAAATATGTGTATATATTGTATTTTCTGCACCTGTTCTGTGTATTGTGATGTAAATTGTACTTGTTATTGCCACGTTGTTTGTATGTGGCTAATTGCTTAATAAAAGAAATTACTAATAATAAAATTAAAAAAGACTGTTGTGCTTCCTGTATATGTTGAATGACAGGTGTCTCATCCAATGATCAGTAAGTGTTTCATTCACAAACTATACCTCCCTTTGACACTTTGCCTGAATCGTCCCTGTGTTTTAATTTTGTTTTCGCATTTGTTTGTGTTTTGCACTACTCGTCCACAGTAAGAGAGGCGGGGAGGGATGAAGGAGAGAGAGGGAGAGGAATGGAGGAGAAAGAGGTAGAGGGATGGAGGGATAGAGAGGATAGAGGGAGGGAGGGATGGAGGAGAGAGAGGGAGAAAGGAAGGGGAGGATGGAGGCGAGAGGGATGGAGGGAGGGGCACTTTTAGGTTAATCGGAGTCAGAAAGAACCCAGAGCTAACTCTGTCCATATATTTTATATTGTTCTTCCCTTAGAAGTATAGACCAGAGTTATCCTTTAAATGTAATTTAAATGTAGGACACACATGAAGGAACAACTGGCTAGGTGATCGAGACAGAGGTCACTGTTGTTTACACCTTTGCTGGTGCCGGCCCCCCAGCAGGTCAGGATAGGGTTACATGATAATCAGGGTCTCAGACCCAGTTTTGGTTAGAGATGGTCCTTGATGGCTTGCTGTCTCTCCCAGACTGATTCAATTAAGACTATGATTAGGATTGATACAACTGAAATTCTATGTCAACCTACATAACTACTTTTGTGATATTTAAGCCGTTTTGCGGATGAGCTTAATTTGATATAGTGTGGGGTGGAATCTGGGTTGAGGCATTCTGTAATTCTTACAAGATTCATTGCATTTTAAAAAAATCACTTTTAGGGTTTTTGTGAAAGAAATAAACTAATTATAAAATGCAAAAAAAATTGGTTTAAATTTTTAAATATTTTGATTTGTGTATATAAAATTTTTCCATCAGAAGTATTTTATTAACAAGAAAGTCGTCTTTGTTATTGTTCATTACAAGTCCAAAGATAATGTCCTTCACAGTGAAAGTTCTTAGATGGGGAACCTTTAGGTAAGGCCAGTTATGGATATCAGACCATAAAGCTGATCCAATGATCAGTAAGTGTTTCATTCACACACTATACCTCCCTTTGACACTTTGCCTGAATCGTCCCTGTGTTTTTAATTTTGTTTTCGCATTTGTTTGTGTTTTCTTATTTGTTAATTAGTTTTCTGATTTGTTTGTGTTTTGCACTTTTCAGCCACCGTACTCTCTCTCTCTCTCTCTCTCTCTCTCTCTCTCTCTCTCTCTCTCTCTCTAGTTTTTCTTTATATTTATTATATTCTTCACAACATCTGAAAGACCTCAGTTCTCTGTGTATAGAGAAGGTCTCTGGGTGTCAGCACCAGCACCTCGCTGGGGAGCATGGCGGCCCAGAGCACCGAGGGGTTTAACACCATAACCCGGCGCCACGGTGTAAGAGTGGTGACTGGCACTAGTGTGGAGGACTGCAGCCTGGCTGCAGGAAGGGTGGTCGGCCATAGAAATGTTGTGGCAGCGTCACAGATGAACAGTGTGTTGGTTCTTTTCGTGAACACTGTGGAAAGGGTGACCAAACTGAATACGGATGGGATTGTAGTCGGGGGTTCACTCATCCATGTGTTTCCCCTTTCAAGCCCATGTTCAAGGAATGTTCCCCCTTTATTGATGAAGCGATCTTGGTGAGAGAGCTCTCTTGATATGGAAAGATTTGTCTCTCCAATTAAAATGATCCCGATCGGATGTAAATCTGACCTGGTGAAGCACGTAGTGTCCTTCAGGAGGTTCACGTACATGATTTTGAACTGTAACATCACCGAGCTGGAGCACAGGTTAACGTTCAAAATTGATGGGTTCGACTACGTAATTTACATATAGACCGAATCCATGAATTGCTTCGGCTGTGGGAGAAGCGAACACCTGGAGCGGGCATGTCCCTAGGCAGCGGCGGGGGGGATAGACGGTACAGCGGGCAAGAGCAGTGCTCCGGCTTGTGTCAGAGATGGGCTGGAACAGACTGCACAGGTGGATGGTGAGGTCGGGACGGTTCTCCCAGCCTCGGGTGATGCGGATCAGCCGGCAACAGGCAGAGCGGATTTTCCGGCACTGGCAGCGAGCGGTGCGGTTTTCCCGGATGCGAGCGGATCGGAGTCAGACAGCATGGTGGCTGCGATGTCTAACACTGATATTCCTGTGGAAAAATTACCTGAAGTGTTGAGCACTGAAACTAACCCAGTGTCCGGTGAGGAGGTGATTAACACTGGGTGCACTGCGAGCGCTGGGCAGACTGAGATCAGTGCTCATGACAGTAACACAGAGCTCGACACTAATGAGGTGATGATTAACACACAGTAAATCACTGTCGGTGAAGGAAACGTGATGATGGATAGGAATAATGACACTGTGATGATGGAAACTGAACAGGTTGCCTTCAAAACCACCGTAAAAAAAAAAAAAGGGGGAAAGGAAAGCAACATTAAAGTATGGGAAAAAGGCGGACCAAGAAGCCGTAGAAAGTGAAAGTGACACAGAAAGTGATGTGGTTGTACCTGAGTCCAGTGTTCCCAACCCTGCTGTAAGTAATACTCTTAGTAAAGAATATAATGTCACTGAGATTTAAACACTTCCTAAAAGTCACTAAGAACATGCGCCTGGTTAACATCAATTCAATTCAATTCATTTTTATTTGTATACCGCTTTTAACAATGAACATTGTCTCAAAGCAGCTTTACACAGATAATGTGGTGATTAAACGTAAATATGTTCTTTGTAAGTAAGTTTGTCCCTGATGAGCAACTGTGGCAAGGAAAAACTGCCCGAGATGGCATAAGGAAGAAACCTTGAGAGGAACCAGACTCAAGAGGGAACCCATCCTCATCTGGGTTGCACCAAATGTCCATTTGAAGCAGATATACAAAGTTGCGGGGTACAGTGATGACGATCAGAAGCAAACTGCACTCCGAGTCAGTGCAGCAGACCGCCGACACCAACTACAGTCCAATCCGTCCTCAAAAGCACCCGTTCTACTCCGAATTACATGGAACCACCCAAGGTGTTGATGAGATACCGTCCCAAGCTGCACAGAAGTGTGAAGATCCACGGAGGAGAGGGGCAGGAACAGTGGTCACTGGAGCCTCAGGAGCATGTTTAACTCGACCGAGAGAGAGAGAGAGAGAGAGAGAGAGAGAGAGAGAGAGAGAGAGAGAGAAGAATATGGATTATTAAGTGTCCCTATTGGTGTATGAAAGTTAATGTCACTGTGCAGTTTGGACTCCGGCAAGACTCGCTATGGCAGCATAACTAAAAGGGAGAACCAGAAGGTAACACAGACATGAGGGATCTCTGGGATAAGAGACGACCCACCACACCACCGTCAACAAACCCGAGTGAGCGTGTGAATGTGAGGGGCGACAGCATACAAATATACCAGTTCACCAAACACTCTATATCCATGCTCCCTCCAGATCTGAGCCTTTACCTAAGAAAAAATCTACTGATAAAAGGCTTGACTAAATAAATAAGTTTTCAACCTCGACTTGAACACTGAGACTGTGTCCGAGTCCCGAACACTGGTTGGAAGGCTGTTCCATAACTGTGGGGCTTTATAAGAGAAAGATCTGCCCCCTGCTGTAGTCTTCATTATTTGAGGAACCAACAGATAGCCAGCACCTTTTGATCTAAGTAGGCGTGGAGGATCATACTGGTACAGAAGTTCACTCAGATACTGCGGTGCGAGACCGTTAAGTGCTTTATCGTCAGTAGTAATATTTTATAATCAATGCGAGATTTGATTGGGAGCCAGTGTAGACTGATTAAAACAGGGGTGATGTGGTCGTATTTCCTAGATCTAGTGAGGACCCTTGCTGCTGCATTCTGGACTAACTGAAGCTTATTTATGCACTTACTCCAACACCCAGACAGTAAAGCGTTACAGTAGTCTAATCTAGAAGTAACAAAAGCATGAACTAGTTTTCTGCATCATGTAACGACATCATATTTCTAATTTTAGCAATATTTCTAAGGTGAAAGAAGGCGATCCTGGTGATATTATTCACGTGAGACTCAAAGGAAAGACTCGGGTCAATAATCACACCAAGGTCTTTGACAGCCGTACATGCTGAAACAGAAACACCATCTAGAGATGCTACGTAATCGGAAAGTTTACTTCTAGCTGCATGTGGTCCTAGTAAAAGTACTTCCGTCTTATCTGAGTTGAGCAGAAGAAAGTTATTAAGCATCCACTGTCTAATGTCCTTTACACACTTCTCAACATTGTTTAGCTGATCTCTCATCTGGCTTTGCTGAAATATACAGCTGTGTGTCATCAGCATAGCAATGGAAGCGAATCCCATGTTTATGAATGATTTCACCAAGAGGCAGCATATATAAAGAGAAAAGCAGTGGGCCTAAGACAGATCCTTGAGGAACACCAAACTTTACCTCATAGAGTGTGGAGAACTCACCATTTACATCCACAAACTGATAGCGATCAGTCAAATAAGACCTGAGCCAAGAGAGAGCTGTTCCTTTATTCCAACAACGTTCTCAAGTCTAGCAAGCAGTATAGTGTGATCAATGGTGTCAAAAGCTGCACTAAGGTCGAGCAAAACAAGTAAGGAGACAAAACCCTGATCAGAGGCCAATAACAGGTCATTTACCACCTTAACTAGCGCCGTCTCTGTGCTATGATGAGGCCGAAATCCTGACTGATACATTTCAAAAATCTTATTCATAAGTAGGTGTGAGCATAACTGCTGTGCTACAACCTTTTCTAAAATTTTGGATATAAAGGGGAGATTTGATATCAGTCTGTAGTTGGACAACTGACATGGGTCAAGGTCAGGTTTCTTAATAAGGGGGTGGATAACTGCCAGTTTGAAGGATTTAGGTTCATAACCAGTGCTAATGGAAGAGTTAATTATTTTTAAAACAGGTTTAATTACCTCTGGAACTATCTGTTTAAAGAAACTTGTAGGCAAGGGATCGAGAATGCAGGTTGATGATTTTGATGAGGAGATTAATGAAATTAAGTCATTCTCATGAATAGGAGTGAAGCTTTGTAGTTGATTGTCCGTTATAATTACACTGCTGTCTACAGGGTTACTTGTATAATATTTTGGATTTATAAAAATTTTAGATTTATAACCTCAGTGATCATTTCCCTGATTTAAAGCAGTTATTTGAAGCCATTAAATGGTTCATGAGTGATACCGTTTTTGAAGATAAGGAAGTTTATCGACTAAAGAAAATACTGACAAAGCTCACTAACTTGTGTGGTAATGGTGGTGAAACAGTCTAGTTTTCGCAGTCCTCAGTGGCTGCACACTCTGCTGCTGTTAATATCCCTATTCTGTTTTATTATGGAGGACATACACATTGCATCTGTAAATGTTAATGGGGCGAGAGATAGCAGGAAAAGAGCAGAGATATTTGAAGAGGCAGAAGAAGATAGACGTGTTGTTTTTACAAGAGATTCATAGTGACAGTAGCAATCTCACTGACTGGACACAGGAATGGCCTGGTCTTTCCTGCCTGAGCCACAACACCTCCACCAGTGGGGGCGTGGCTATTTTATTCTTCAAGAGTTTTACACCTGTCTCATACATTACAGTCGAGATTGTGAAGGGCAGACTGTTAAAAGTCAGGGCCCAGTTTAAGAAACACGTTTTTATTTTTATCTGTGTGTATGCTCCAACTTCACCTGTAGAGAGATTTTTTAGATATTTTATGCACAGCCATGTGATGCCATGTGATGATGAAGAATTTTTATTTGTTGGTGGGGATTTCAATTGTACAGTAGACAACAGCGACCGCAACCATATTGAACCCCATATGCCTCGTCTCGTACACGTCTCACTCAGATTCTCCAAAAATATGGTTTATGTGACACATGGCGGTCATTTCATAGCTCTCAGAGACAGTACACATGGGCTCATGCCCGCAACAATTTTATGTCGCTGGCGAGGTTAAAAAGGTTTTATGTTTTTAAGCATCATTTAAACATTTTAAAGAGTTGTGTTATCAGCCCTGTTGGTCTCTCAGACCAGGTTTCCTGCATAGCAGTTTTAAATTATTATTACTAAATAAATTATTACTATTAAACCAAAAATTTACTGGCATTTTAATACAGCTCTTTTACATGATGAACATTTTATAGATATTTGTACCTTTTTTAGGAAAATTTTTAAAGAGGATAGGAAACACTTTACCTCCTTGCAGCAGTGGTGGGACCTGGGCAAAGTACACACCAAATAGTTATGTCAACAGTACACTGCAAATGTCACAAGAGAGTTGGCTCAGTCAGTACATCAATTAGAACGTGAGATCTTAGAACTCCACTTCTTTTACAGCCTGCGGGGGTTTAGGACCGTGTTCAGACCCTTTCAGCTTTTCACCCAAAAAAATGGGCAAAAACGTTAGATCCACAACCTACGTTCCGAAACTGGGGACATTTTATCCAATCCCACCGAAATACGCAAGAGAGCAGTTCATTTTTATGAAAAGCTTTACACCAGCGAGCTCATAGTGGACCAGGTCACGAAGCAGGTCTTCCTAGGAGGACTGCCCAAAGTCCCTGAACACCTTGATGCGGCACACAGTGGAGCGATAACTTCAGAAGAGCTTCTTGAAGGTCTACATGGTACGGAGAGTGGAGAGGCACCGGGTATTAATGGACTTCCAGCAGAGTTCTACAAGTGCTTCTGGGCTGTTGTGGGGGAGGACTTGCTGGAAGTCCTTAACAACAGTTTAGCTGGGGGTTTGCTTCCACTGAGTTGCAGGAGGGCAGTCCTCGCGTACTCCCTAAAAAGGAGACCTAACATACATACAAAACTGGAGACCTGTGTCCCTGTTATGCAGCGACTACAAACTGCTCTTTAAGGTTTTAGCCACCAGACTGGGAAGCGTTCTGGAGGAAGTTATACATTCTGATCAGGCTTATTGTGTACCTGGGAGGTCGATATTTAACAACATCTCACTGGTTCGGGATCTTATAAGTACTTCAAAATTGTTCAGGCTAAAAATGGGTCTGATCTCCATAGACCAGGAAAAGGCTTCGACAGAGTGGAACATGATTTTTTTATGGAAAACTCTCGAAGCTTTTGGTTTTAGCTCTGAATTTAAAAGCAAAGTAATTGAGTTACTTTTTGAATGAAGTAACTAGTATCTGTAACTAGTTACTATTTCTTAGTAACTAGCACAACACTGGTGACATTAAAAGTGTACTGAAAGTTGGCTTTTGTGCTCCTTTTAAAGTGTACAGGGGTGTAAGACAAGGTTGATCTCTGTCAGGAATGCTCTACGACCTATTCATAGAACCGTTTTGAACAGGCTAAGAAGTGAACTGAAAGGTTTCTCATTTCCTGGTTGTGGGACCACTCTCTGTTTGTCAGCATAGGCTGACGACATAGCAGCAGTATTGACCAAAAGACTGACATTGACACACTGAATAGAATCTCCAGGCACTATGGCATAATTTTCTCGGCCAAGATTAACTGGGATTAAGATTCCTCGGCCAAGATTAACTAAGCGTGGCTTTTCTGGTCGGGCGTTGGTCATCTAGCATGCCCGAACTCCTGGGTGGAGTCCTTTGGAAAAAAGAAGGTTTTAAATATCTGGGAGTTTACCTAGGAGAAGAGACCTTCGTGCATAAAAACTGGGAAGGGAAAGTCTCGAAAATAAAAGGTTGCTTAGATAAATGGAAATGGCTATTACCTAAGATGTCTTACAGAGGATGCATGCTAATTATAAACAACCTGGGAGCATCCTTCCTTTGGCACAAAATAACATGTGTAGACCCACCTGCAACACTTTTATCAAGAATTCAGTCGATGTTTTTAGACTTTTGCTGTTACACTGGGTGCCCCAAAGTGTCTTGTACCTACCCAAGGATGAAGGTGGGCAGGGCATAGTGCACCTACAGAGCAGAACCGCTGCTTTTTGTTTACAGTTTTTACAGAGATTTTTAAGCATTTTTTCCATGTCTTTAAGTTGGAAATGTGTGACCAGTACTATTTTAAGATCTTATAGAAATCTGGGACTTGAGAGACCATTGTTTTTATTAGACCCTCGAAAACTGAACACTGAGACTACCGTTTTTTTATCACAATCTTTTTAAAGTGTGGAGACTTTTTAAAACAGAGAGAGCCACAGGGACGGACTAACTACATTGGTTACTTCAGCAGCTCCTCATCTATGAAGCCCGTCTGGACAATGCAGGCAGTGCCCTTACCCAGACACTGCTAGCATCTGGTGGAGACACCTGGTGGATCTGGCTGGACCAGAACTTAAGAACGCCAGTGGAGTAGTTGCCCGGCTGGGATCAAGATCAGTACGGATCGTGGCATGACTACTTCAGGGGTGGAACTCTGCTCTCAAACCAGTGGAGCTATGAATGTTAGTGGAGTACTGTGGAGGCTCTGAACAGCCATAAGAGGAAGACCCTTTTCCCGAGTTTTCTCTGTCTCCAGACTTAGAGAGAAATACTGGTCACTTTTTAGACTGTAAGAATGTCACAGGTATGGTTTTTTACATGGTATCTGGAAAAATGTTTTATAAAGCCTGTGTTATGTTTTTTTAACAAGGAAAGTCTTAATGGTAGAGTGGACACACCGTGGCGCTCTGTCCTCGGGCTGGGGGGGGAAGAGCAACCACAGTGGAGGACACTCTACAAGCCACCATTAACGAAAAGAACTGGAGACATACAATGGAGAATCCTGCACGGAATCACTGCTGTTAATAAATTCGTCTCGGTTCTGTGTCCGGAGTCAAGTCACGAGTGTCCCTTCTGTCTCCAAAGAGAGACAATATTTCACGCTTTTACTCAGTGTCCCAGACTGAAACCACTTTTTACTCCTTTACAGACTCTTAACTCTTTTAGTGCTTTTAACAGATCCTTCTCAGTTCAAACTTTTATCCTGGGAGTGAAATACTTTTAGAGAAGGCAAGCGGAATGTCAGCTTTTAAACTTTGTCGTGGGCCAGGCAAAGATGGGCGTTTACATCAGCCGGAGAAATAAGATATAACGTAGAGGCAGAAGACGTAGAGGCAGAAGACATTGTAGAGAAATTAATGCAGAATTGGAAATGAAGTCCAGAATTCTAGTGGACTTTCACTTTTATAAAAAGAAGGTAAACTTGGTGATGATTGAGAGAATCTGGTGAAATAAAAAATGCACTCTGCTCAGTTTTAAATCATTTTGCACAGAGCATGTCTTAAAAACATCAGCTACATTTTGTTTTTAATGTTTTTTACATTAATGACCTTTTAATCAATTTTTTTATCTATTTATTCTTATTTTTCTGCATTATCTTAAATTGAACCCTTTTTTACCAGTTGCTGTTGTATAACCCAGCCATTAGGAAGGCACAAGCCAGTGCACTCTTAGTGCCAGTCCCAAGCCCGGGTAAATGGGGAGGGTTGCGTTAGGAAGGGCAGCTTAAAACGTGCCAAATCTAATATGCGGGTCACGATTAAGAAATTCATACTGGATCGGTCGAGGCCCGGGTTAACAACGACCGCCACAGGTATCGTTAGCCAACAGGGTACCGGTGGAAATTGGGCTACTGTTGGCCAAAGGAGGAGAAGGATAGGAGGAAGACGTCTACAGAGACAGCAGGAAAAGGAGAAGTGTATGAGAGTGGAGGTTCGGGTTGATACTTTAAAAGTTTTTACTATGACTGGTAAAGGGAGAGAGGTAGCTGATATGATGGAGAGGAGAAAGGTGAAGAGAGTTTCTGATAGGGTGATAAACGTGAAGCTGGAAGTTGAAGGGATGATGATAAATGTCATCAGTGCTTATGCTCCACAAGTCGACTGTGATATAAAGGAGAAGGAAAAATTCTGGAGTGAATTAGATGAAGTGGTAGATGGTGTACCTAGAAATGAACGATTGGTGATTGGGGCAGACTTTAATGGACATGTAGGTGAAGGGAACAGAGGTGATGAGGAGGTTATGGGTAGGTATGGCCTAAAGGAGAGGAATGTGGAAAGGCAGATGGTGGTAGATTTTGCTAAAAGGATGAAAATGACAGTGATGAACACTTATTTTAAGAAGAAGGAGGATCATAGGGTGACGTATAAACGTGGAGAAAGGTGCACACAGGTGGATTATGTTCTATGCAGGAGATGCAACCTGAAGGAGATTGGAGACTGTAAAGAGTTGGCAGGGGACAATGTAGCAAGACAGCATCGGATGGTGGTCTGTATGATGGTTTTGGAGGAGAAGAAGAAGAGTGAGGACTGACAGAAGAATAAGATGGTGGAAATTGAAGGAGGAAGAGTGTAGTGTGAGGTTCAGGGAAGAGGTCAGACAGGGGCTCGGTGGTGATGAAGAGGTGCTGGATGATTGGGAAACTACTTCAGGAGTGATGAGGAGGCAGCTAGAAAAGTACTTGGTGTGACATCTGGAAATAGAATGGAAGACAAAGAGACGTGGTGGTGGAATGAGGAAGTGCAGGAGAGCATAAGGGAAAGAGGTTAACAAAACAGAAGTGGGATCGACAGGGTGATGAGAAAAGTAGGCAGGAGTACAAGGAGATGTACAGGCAGCAGGTGAAGAGGGATGTGGCGAAAGCCAAGGAAAAGGCATACGAGGAGCTGTATGAGAGGTTGAACACTAAGGGAGGAGAAAAGGATTTATACAGATTGGCCAGGCAGAAAGACCGAGCTGGGAAAGATGTGTTGCAAGTTTTAGCAATAAAGGATGGAGATGGAAATGTGTTGACTAGTGAGGAGAGTGTGTTGAGAAGGTGGAGGGAGTATTTTGAGCAGTTGATGAACGAGGAAAATGAGAGAGAGAAAAGGTTGGATGATGTGGAGTTAGTAAAGCAGGAAATGGAAAGGATTAGTAAGGAGGAAGTGGGAGCAGCGATTAAGAGGATGAAGAGTGGAAAGTCGGTTGGACCAGATGACATATCGCTAGAAGCATGGAGATGTTTAGGAGAGATGGCAGTGGAGTTTTTACCCAGATTGTTTAACAGGTTTCTGGCAGGTAAAAGGTTGCCTAAGGAATGAAGGAGGAGTGTGCTGGTACCAATCTTTTAGCATAAAGGAGATGTGCAGACCTGCAGTCACAGGGGAATTAAGTTGATCAGTCACACCATGAAGTTATGGGAAAAAGTAGTGAAAGCTAGGCTGAGAGAAGAGGTGACAATCTTTGAGCAACAGTATGGTTTCATGCCGAGGAAGAGCACCACAGATGCATTATTTGCTTTGAGAATGTTGATGGAGAAGTATAGAGAAGGACAGAAGGAATTGCATTGTGTATTTGTGGATTTAGAGAAAGCAAACGACAGGGTGCCAAGAGAGGAGTTGTGGTATTGTATGAGGAAGTCAGATGTGTCAGAGAAGTATGTGAGGGTGGTGCAGGACATGTATGAGGACAGTGTGACAGCAGTGACGTGTGCAGTAGGAATGACAGACTGGTTCAAGGTGAAGGTTGGATTGCATCAAGGATCAGCCCTGAGCCCTTTCCTGTTTGCAGTGGTGATGGACAGGTTGACAGACGAGGTTAGACAGGAGTCTCCGTGGACTATGATGTTTGCGGAAATATTGTGATTTGTGGTGAGAGTAGTGAGCAGGTTGAGAAGAGCCTGGAGAGGTGGAGGTACGTGCTGGAGAGAAGGGGAATGAAAGTCAGTAGGAGTAAGACAGAGTACATGTGCGTAAATGAGAGGGAGGGCAGTGGAATGGTGCAGTTGCAGGGAGAAGAGGTGGAGAAGGTGGTGGAGTTCAGGTACCTGGGGTCAACAGTGCAAAGTAATGGAGACTGTGTTAGGGAAGTAAAGAAAAGAGTGCAGGCAGGGTGGAGTGGGTGGAGAAGAGTGACAGGAGTGATTTGTGATAGTAGGGTATCTGCAAGAATGAAAGGAAATGTTTATAGGACTGTGGTGAGACCTGCAATGTTGTATGGAGTAGAGACAGTGGCATTGAGTAAAAGGCAGGAGGCGGAGCTGGAGGTAGCGAAGCTGAAGATGTTAAGGTTTTCGTTGGGAGTGACGTGGATGGACAAGATTAGAAATTAGTTTATTAGAGGGACAGCGCATGTTGGATGTTTTGGAGACAAGGTGAGGCAGGCTAGATTGAGATGTTATGGACATGTGCAGAGGAGGGACATGAGTTATATTGGTAGGAGAATGCTAAGGATGGAGCCACCAGGAAGGAGGAAAAGAGGAAGGCCCAGGAGGAGGTTTATGGATGTGGTGAGGGAAGACATGCAGGTAGTTGGTGTGAAAGACGCAGATGTAGAGGACAGGGTGGTATGGAGACAGATTATCCGCTGTGGCGACCCCTAATGGGAGCAGCCGAAAGAAGAAGACCAGTCGCTGTTGTATGTCCTGAACTTTGGTAATAAAGGTCTCTTTTAAATCAAAATCTCCCTCCCCCCTTCCTCTCTCTCTCTCTCCCTCTCTCTCTCTCTCTCTCTCACACATTGCACGGGTAAGCAAAGCAACTTGAATCTCAAGTTAATTTATTTATTTATTTACTCTTTTTTCTTTCTTTTCTCCTGTTCCTACTCTCTTTATTTTCCCCCTTTGATCTGCGTTTACTGTGCGGAGTGTTTATAGTGTAGATAGTGTAGTGTAGTAGTGTGTGGTGAGTGTTGTGAGCTCTGTGGCAGAGGCCGGAGTGTAGTGGGGCAGGTGATCGGGAGTGGAGTGTAGTGGAGCAGGTGATTGGGAGTGGAGTGTGGTGGGGCACGTGATCGGGAGTAATGTGTAGTGGGGCAGGTGATCGGGAGTGGAGTGGAGTGGAGTGGTTTGGGGCAGGTGATCGGGAGTGGAGTGTGGTGGGGCAGGTGATCGGGAGTGGTGAGTAGTGGGGCATGTGCTCGGGAGTGGAGTGTAGTGGGGCAGGTGATCGGGAGTGGAGTGTGGGTGAATGGAGCTTACACTACCGTCTCACCGCTCGCGTCCCAGTCTGTAAGGGTTACGGTTTCAAATGTTACTCCGTTTATTTCCGATTCCCACATCGAGAAGGAACTCGAGAGGTTCGGGAAAATCGCAAGCTGGATGAGAATGGTTCTCCTTAGGTGCTAAAACGAGGCACTCAAGCATGTCATGTCCTTTAGACGGCAGGTTTACATGTTTCTGGATTTCCCCCCGACCCTCGATATCTCCTTCCGTGTTTACCATGAGAAGAAAATCGTACATGATCTACGCCAGTACCAGCAGTTTAAAATGATTAGAGTGTGGAGATTTAGGTCACAAAAAACGGCTGTAAATGAAACTGAAAATGAAACTGTAAATGAGATTTCACGTGAGACTGTAAATGAAATTGAAAATTAAACAGGAAATGAAGCAGCTGGTCCCAGTGTGGCTCCAGCAGCTAGTGAGCACAAGTACAGGGGAAAACTGACACACACTGTGATGAAACTGCAGTAACAGTCTGTGACAGTGGGCATGATAATGTGGAGGTGTGTGTGGACCGTGATGCTGATGGTGGTGATGTTCAGTGTGAGGTTGAGGTCGACAGCAGTGAAGGTGTAGAAGTAACACACTACTCTCTACACCGGGGAGAACTGGCTGATTTAAGTGATGGAACTGATGAGATGTGTGATGATGACAGTCTCTCTAAGATGTCTTATATCACCTCGATTTAGGGTGATGAACAGCTATACACGCAAAGGAGATAAATGATTTTCTAGACAAGACTTTTGGGAAAACTGTTGAAGTTCGAATTTTTTCCCGGATGTTAATAGGTTTCTGAAGTCAGCAGAAGTCAGTAAGCTTTGACAAACTGAGCAAAAAAAAAAGTTAAATAGTAAAAATTCAAAAGTTTTCAATTTGTAACGAAATTAAGAAAAGGAAAAACGACAGTGAAAAAAGTTATCTGAAATGGTGATGGTACACAGGGTGAAACTCCTTTCCTGCTCATATCTGTTCTGTCTGTTAAACGTCTTTCTTCGCTTTCTCTCTTTCCTTATGGACAACATAAAGATAGGAACAATAAACATTAATGGAGGAAAAGATCATACCCACATCTTAAATAAACACATCTACATTGTTTTTCTACAAGAATCTCACAGCAGTCAGGAGAATGAAGTTGAGTGGAGAATGTGGATGGAGAGAAAAATGGTTTCTAGTCATGGATCAAACCTCAGTGGTGGTGTCTCCATCTTTTTCTCAAATAGCCTTAGTATGAAGCACATATCTACACATGAGATAGAGAAAGGATGGATTTTAACCATTAAAGTAGAGTTGATGGGCTTCCCTTTTTTTCTTTGTTAATGTTTATGCACCAAACAATGGGGCAGAAAGAGTGAGATCCTTTCTAAAACTGCAAGACACGCTAGAGAATTTTACTGAAGTGTGAATGGTGCTTGGGGCGACTGGAACTGTACTTTAGATCACACACTGGATAGGAACGGAGAGGAACCTTATCCTTCTTCTGCTACCTCACTCAGCAATATTGTCAGTAAGTACAGCTTGTGTGACATTTGGAGAGCAGAACAACCAGGAGTGAGGCAGTACACATGGGTCAAAGCATCTCACCACCACAGTCCAACTCGATCGTTTTTACACCAGCAGTGACAACAGAAACAGAGTTTTAAAAACTATCATCCTTCCCAACGGTTTTACTGACCATCACACCTGCACAATAGAAATAAGTCTAAAAAGTCACAGCGCACCAGCTATTACTGGCATTTTAATCTCAAACTCTTACACGATGCTTCATTCTGTGAAAAATTCTACATGTTCTGGTCGAAGTGGCAGCAACAGAAGGAGGAGTATGATGACATTGTTCAATGGTGAGAAGTAGGGAAAGCACAAATTCAAGTGTTCTGTCAGGACTACACTGCATTCTCAAACAGCCTAACCAGATCAACCATCAAAGCCCTCGAGAAGGAAATCACCAAAACTGAGGATGAACTCATCAATAAAGACTCTGGTAAAGTGGGAGAGCTAAGAGAAAAGAAAAAAGCCCTGGAACACTGTTTCATGAACAAGCAAAGGGAGCTCTGATCAGGGCTCATTTCTCCTCACTAAGAGACATGGATGCCCCAAGCACATTTTTCTTTAACTTGGAGCACAAAGAAGGAGAAATGAAAGTCATGCTGCAACTGAAACTGCCAGATGGGACTTCAACATCCGACCCCCCAAAAATGAGGAGTATCGCAAAGGACTTTTATACAGATCTGTTCAATGCCGGTGAATGCGATCTCAACTGCATGAGGGAGCTATGGGCTACTGAAGAACTGGAGACCAGTATCACTGCTGTGCACAGACTAGAACATTCTTGCGAAGTGTCTTTTAAACAGACTAAAACTGGTTTTAGAACACGTTCTTAATGAATACCAAACGTACTGTGTACCAAACAGAACAATAATGGACAACCTTTTCCTTATGCATGACATAATTACGTTAGTCAGCGACAATAACACAGATGTGGGACTGTTCTCTATTGATCAGAGATCAGATTGATCAGAAAGTGTCCATCCGTCTGTGCATTTAATTTTTAAATTTTCATTTATTTTTTTATTTTTCTTTCATTCTTTCTTTTCAATCATGGTATTGATAGTTTAGGTAATAAGGTGGAATGTTAACTAAGTGAAAAAATAAAAAATAAAGGTGTGTTAAAAGTAAATCTCTTCCTACCCCTCTTCCTCTGTCTCTTCCTTTGTATTTTCTCTCTCTCTCTCTCTCTCTCTCTCTCTCTCTCTCTCTCTCTCTCTCTCCCTCTCTATCCTCCATCCCTTCCTCCTTCCTTCCTCTTACTCCCCTCCCTCCCTTCCTCCTCTCTCCTTCCCCTCTCTCTCTCTCTCTCTCTCTCTCTCTTTTTCTCTACCCCCTTTTCTAGTGAAAAGAACACACAGGATGTATAATGTGTAGAAACTGAGAGAATGAAGTTTGTGCCATTGTGTATCTGCAGGTTGTGTGGTTGTGGAGTATCAGATGAAGGCTGTGCTGCTCTCGCTTCAGCTCTGAGATCAAACCCCTCACACCTAAGAGAACTGGATCTGTCTCTAAATAAAGTAGGAGACTCAGGAGTGAAGTGTCTCTCTGATCTGGAGGATGATAAACGTTACAAACTACAGACACTGGAGTGAGTAATAATCTGTTTTATATAAACACTGAAACTGATGTAATGATTAGTGTTATTTACTACATCAGTGTTATTTACTACATTAGTGTTATTTACTACATTAGTGTTATTTACTACATCAGTGTTATTTACTGTGTTATTTACTACATTAGTGTTATTTACTACACTAGCATTATTTACTGTCAAGTTATCTTGGATTTCTCATGTCAACTCTTCCTCTAACTCGAAAAAAGGACTCAGTCAACCACAGACACAGGAGTCAACTCAAACATTGCTTTACTTCAGACTTCAATAAATTCATTGCATTCCCAATTGACTCGTCATTTTGTTTGTAAATGCATTTACAGAGTTTTCCAACAGATGAACTTCAATCACTCTAAACAATGCTAGATGATGAACCTGAGTTAATCACTTAAGTTGTCCAACAGGCATCACTTAGCACCAAAGTCTATCTTATCCTAGCTTAGCTTGGGTTAGCTTATGTTAGCTTAGCTTCGGTTAGGTTAGCTTCGGTTAGGTTAGGTTCATAACCTTCAAAGAAAACAGAAAAATATACATAATCACAAACAAATCTCGTTCTGTGCATTAATCAAATATACACAATCCGTACACTCTGAATAGGCCCTCCATTGATTGATCACTCACAACATCTGTGTGAATAGCCCTTGAAGCCATACAGCAATACACAATCCCCCAAACCTTTGGTCCTGTTCTCCTCATTACTTCGTCCTTCACCTCACAAGGACCAAACAGATCTACTGTCACAAACTCTAAGGGTGCAGCTGGTCCGATTCTTTCAGGTGGAAGATCACTCAAAATCTGCTTGCACCTCTTCGACCCTGCTTTCCTGCAAGTGGCAACTTTCCACCACTCTTTTGGCCACTCTCCGACCTTTTACTACCCATGCCACCCTTCTCATCCTCAGAAGAGTCCCAGCAATCTCCTTGTGGTTTGCATTATGTGCCTCATGGGCCAGTAGTAATGATACTCGTGCTTTCATGGGTAACAATGGAACCGTGCAATTCTCCTTTCCAAAGGCCTCATACCTTCCACTACACACAAGGAGTCCAGTGTGTTCTTCTTTAAATACGACCAGCCTACAGAGTGTGGTCTCAGGGAATGTTGTGTCCATTTAAGCTGCCAAAAAGAGTGCCTTCAAAGTGCTCTCTCTCTCTCTCTTTTATGATCAGCACATATTTACTAATACCATTCTTTTTCGTGCACACTGAGCTTTTATCTCTTACCTCCAGCCATTTCCACACACTGCGCCACACCCAGCCAATGACTCTGGTCAATCTTGACAGACTACTAAACTTTTCGATATCCACTATTCCTTTAGTGATTAGTCTGCTCAGCCTTTCCAGTTGAAACAATTCCTCGGATCTTAACACTTTTTTCTCCTCAGTAATTTTCTCCCTCTGACCTCTGGTCACTGCAGCCGAGAAGACTTTCCGTTGGAGCTTGTTAATTCTTTCTCTTGCTTCATCACCAATTTTAACTGCTGATCTCTTTCGCCATTTGTCTACGGGCCTCTTAAAGAATTCCGGCCCATTCTGCCAAGTAGAGTCCTTACCAAGGTCTTTGGAGCTTGCCCCTCGTGTGATGATATCTGCGATGTTTAGATTCCCTGGAATCCACCACCAATCACAGACCGTTCCTGTCTTTTGGATTTCACCAATCCTGTTCGCAAAAAAAAATTTGATATCCGTAGCTATCACGCTGGATAGCACCCAGCACCGTCTGGCTATCCACGAAGTGGAACCATCTCTCTACTTCGGTCCGTCCATGCTTCTCAAAGTATATTGTGAGACGTGTTGCAAAAACTGCACCAAAGACTTCAGCCTTTACCGGATTTCCTTTCAGCTCAATTGGTGTCAGTTTAGCTTTGGATTCAACTAACCGAACTTCCACTCCTTGGCTTGTTCTCCACCTAAGATATAATACTGCACCGTAGGTCTTGTCACTTCCATCTGAGAACGTGATTCCCCATGGTTTTCCTCTCCAACTTACAGGCGTGAGACTTCTATAGAACGTAACTTTCTGGAGTCGCACATAATCCTCGAACAATTCGATGGCTCCCCCCCCGGATCCCTTCTGAAAGCGCTGTGTCCCATGTGTGTCCTGCTAGACATCCACTTCCAGATTCCTGAAATGCTTTTCTAACAAGAATCGCACACTCCTGTTTGGCTGGCGTGACTCATCCTCCCGTAACTCTTTAGTCACGGTGATTTTTTAAATGAATGGGTTTACCGCTTTCTGCGCATGCTCATATTCAGTCGCGCAAATCACAAGCTCGCCAACCTTCCGACACGACTTGGGCTGTTTCCGGTGCTCTTTGTGGCTTTCCGTAAACCGTTTCCTCAAATGTTAGCAGTTCGGCATTCAGGATTCCCGTTTTCTTTTCAGGCAACCAAAATAACTTATAAACATACTTAAAATTGTCCTTTTAACTCCACATTTACTACATTAGCGTTATTTACTACATTAGCGTTATTTACTACATCAGCGTTATTTACCACATTAGCGTTATTTACCATATCAGCGTTATTAACTACATCATCGTTATTTACTACATTAGCGTTATTTACTAGATCAGCATAATTTATTAGATGATCATCTTTTATTGCCACAAATATTGGATTTCCTGTAAGCAGCTGGTTTCCTCACTCGGACAGTGCTTTTATCTCTCCACCTCCACACCGTGTCTTCTATTATTCCTGTAAAATTCCCCTCAGCTTGTTCTTAAAGTCTGCACTTTAATATCCATGTAGAACAAGAGAGAAGCTCCACAGCAGTGATCTTTATTAAAAGCAGCAAAAACTCTACAGCCTGGGATTGGAAAAGTGCAGTGATGTGAAGCAAATATCTGCTCATGTTCCTCTTCCATCTTCTGCACCTTCTCATTTGTTCTCACTAAATGTTCTACCAAAGATATTATATAAGCATGAAGAAATGTTGAAGGACAAATGATACACTGGAATCAAATCCTGGTTTCCTTGAAGCAGAGATAATTACCTGCTGCTGATCATCAAACACCTCCTTCTAGTTTTCTGTTACTGATTCACTTCTTTCTCTTCTAGTGTTTAATGGTGATGAACAATTGTGTGTGAAGACTCCAGTGTTCCTGCATTTCCGTGTCTGCAAACCGAGAACACGTTTATCTACAGGATCTGAGGAGTTGATGTGAAAAGGCCCAAAGCAGAAGGAGTCCAAATCACATGTATTACTTTGTCCTTTAGTTAGTATTTAATAGAGTTTCTATCTTTATGCTACAGGATCAGACCCAATCCATTCTTTATTTTCTCTCTGATCTGATCTCTATTTCTTACTAGTATCAGGTGATCAACCCATCAGTGCCATCTTAAGTGCATGCAAACACACACACACACACACACACACACACACACACACACACACACCTGGATGTATATAATATTTATATGATGTATTATATAATATTTCCTACAAAAACACCCAAAAAACTATAATCATTTTATATAAAGTATAGAAGAAAAATAAATGGAGTTTTATTTACTCTTCTTTCTTTCTTTCTTTCTTTCTTTCTTTCTTTCTACACCACTTTTGGAAATTTCCCCACAAATAAAGTTTTATCTTAAAGGCTTATTATCTTCTAGTTTGTTCTTTTTTTATTATTATTCTGCTCAGTCCATTCCTCCTCCTCACATGTTCTCTCTCTTTATCCTTGAAGTTACTAAAATTGTACACTGGTGTGGGATCCTTCCATTTACTTTTCCCAGGTTCATCCACCATCACATCCCAGCACTCGCCATGAAGGCAATGAAACGTTCCACAGTGTAAATCATAGAACACAGAGTTTCAGAGTGACTCTTATTACCAAGTCCACTGTAGGCCACTATTTAATTACCTCCTGTTAGATATGAAGCGTGTTTCATTTCCATGTATGTTTTACGTCTTTGTTAAAAAAGTGCACTGTTTTTCCTCCCACAGAGTTTTAGACTGGTGGCATTGTATGTTTGCAATTTACTGAACGAGTGTTGATTTATTCCTTGATGGAGACTCGGAGCACTTTTAGCAGGGTGAGTAGATGAAGACTCAGGTCAGGGTGTTGGACATCGCAGCTCAGCTTACATTTATATTTACTGCATTTAGCAGATGCCCTTATCCAGAGCGACATACAAAAGTGCTTTGAATCTCTTTTAAATCAACACTGGTTCATAAGATTACAGACTTGAGATACCATCAACCTAATACTCTGTTGACAGTAATTATAGCACTTTTTCATTGTTTTCACATATTAAAAAAAAAGTGTAAGTGTTTCAGGAAGAGGAAAGATTGTTTGAAGTTGGGCAGTGACTGACAGCTGTTCAAACATCTAGGGGAAGTTAATTCCACCACCCTGGTTGTTGTTTCTAAGCAAGCACAGGTTCTCTAATATAAGTGATCAGGAGTTTAATGTAATGTGCTTAACAGAAATGTGAATTAAACCAAACAAATATCTACCTCAAAATTAAGCGAATTCTCCTGGGTACAGTAATATACACCAATGTCATAGGATGCGTAGTTAAAGTTATTCATAATAATAATCTAAGCATCACACAAAAAAAAAAAACACTAAACAAGATTTTTCGTTCTTTACACCAACATAACAAATGCAGCTTCCAGAAACAAGTCTGGTCAGTCAATTCCATCAATTAAAGACCCTAAGGGACCATACTCTGATTTTCTTTTAGAATGTGCGGATTTCATCACAAATCTCGCTTCTACTTCTTTATACAAAGCATTAATTGTTGCTGACTTTAATATTGATTTTGAAAATCAGGGAGACTCTTTAAGAGCAGCAGTTGTGTCCATTCCAGATTCAGTAGGAATGAATCAAAATGTTAAAGGACCTACTCATAGTGGTGACAATTTTAATTTTATACTAATATTTTGATTAAATCTAAAAAATATATAGTCATAATTTCACAGTCTGAGGTTATTTCAGATTATTATGGTATCTCCTTTCAAATCTGCCGTCGGTCATACTGTAAGTACTTTGCCTTGTTACTGTTTTAAACATACATTCACATCAAATACAGCAGCATGGGTTATCGATATTAATTGAATATCCGTCTGACCCCACAGAACTCAACTCTGCAACTGAATGTCTGCAATCAACTAATATATATATATATATATATATATATATATATTGATTCTATATATCAGACTCTTGTCTGACCTCGTCCGTCAACCTGTCCATCACCAATGCAAACAGGAAGGGACTCAGGGCCGATCTTTGATGCATTCCAACCTTCACCCTGAACCAGTCTACTGCACACTTCACTGCCGTCATACTGTCCTCATACATGTCCTGCACCACCCTCACATACTTCCTCATACAATACCACAACTCCTCTCTTGGCACCCTGTCGTATGCTTTCTCTAAATCCACAAATACACAATGCAATTTCCTCTGTCCTTCTCTATACTTCTCCATCAACATCCTCAAAGCAAATAATGCGTCTGTGGTGCTCTTCCTAGGCATGAAACTGTTGTTCACAGATGGTCACCTCTTCTCTCAGCCTGGCTTCCACTACTCTTTCCCATAACTTCATGGTGTGACTGATCAACTTAATTCCCCTGTAGTTACTGCAGGTCTGCACATCTCCCTTATGCTTAAAGATTGGTACCAGCACACTCCTCCTCCATTCCTAAAGCATCCTCTCACCTTCCAGAATCTTGTTAAACAATCTGGTTAAAAACTCCACTGCCATCTCTCCTAAACATCTCCATGCTTCTACAGGTATGTCTTCTGGTCCAACTGACTTTCCACTCTTCATCCTCTTAATCTCTGCTCTCACTTCCTTCTTACTAATCCTATCCACATCCTGATTCACCAACTCCACATCATCCAACCTTCTCTTTCTCTGATTTTCCTCATTCATCAGCTGTTCAAAATACAGACTTCACCTTCTCAACACACTCTCCTTACTAGTCAACACATTTCCATCTCTATCCTTTATTGCTCTAACTTGCACCACATCCTTCCCAGCTCGGTCCCTCTGCCTGGCCAATCAGTACAAATCCTTTTCTCCTCCCAACTCTCATACAGCCCCATTATATGCCTTTTCCTTGGCCTTCGCCACATCCCTCTTTACCTGCTGCCACATCTCCTTGTACTCCTGCCTACTTTTCTTATCACTCTGTCGATCCCACTTCTGTTTTGCCTACCTTATTCCCCTTATGCTCTCCTGCACTTCCTCATTCCACCACCATGTCTCTTTGTCTTCCTTTCTATTTCCAGATGTCACACCAAGTACTTTTTAGCTGCCTCCTCATCACTCCTGCAGTAGTTACCCAATCATCCAGCACCTCTTCACCACCACCGAGCCCCTGTCTGACCTCTTCCTGAACCTCACACTACACCTTCAGTTTCCACCATCTTATTCTTCTTTCAGTCCTCACTCTCCCCCTTTTCTTCTTTGCCTCCAAAACCATCCTATAGACCACCATCCGATGCTGTCTAGCTACACTGTCCCCCGCCAACACCTTACAGTCTCCAATCTCCTTCAGGTTGCATCTCCTGCATAGACATTAGTCCACCAGTGCACCTTCCTCACTCTTATAGGTCACCCTATGATCATCCTTGTTCTTAAAATACGTATTCACCACTGCCATTTTCATCCTTTTAGCAAAATCTACCACCATCTGCCCTTCTACATTCCTCTTCTTTAGGCCATACCTACCCATAACCTCCCTTCACCTACTTGCCCATTAAAGTCTGCCCCAATCACCAATCGTTGTTTCCTAGGTACACCATCTACCATCTCCTTTTCCTGCTGTCTCTGTAGACGTCTTCCTCCTCTCCTTCTCCTCCTTCGGTCAACAAGCGCCAAATTTCCACCGGTACCATGTCGGCTAACGATACCTGTGGCGGCCGTTGTTAACCCGGGCCTCGACCGATCCGGTATGAAATTCTCCTTTGTGATCCGCATATTTTATTTGGCACATGTTTTTACGCTGGATGCCCTTCCTAACACAACCCTCCCCATTTACCCGGGCTTGGGACCGGCACTAAGAGTGCACTCGCTTGTGCCTCCCTAATGGCTGGGTTAGTAATCAAATACCAATTGAATTTTATGAAATTAAAATAACATTGTTTTATTTAACTTTATACATATTTTTGTTTGTTTGACAAATCGAAATGAAAATCCACAGAAAAATAAACATTAAATATTTGTTTTTACTTTTCACAGAGCGAGTATATAATATGGATGTTTATAATTTATAGTTACTGTAAACTATAAATTATAAACATCCATATTATATACTCGCCTGTGAAAAGTAAAACAAATATTTATATAAAAATTAAATTATATTAATATATATATATATATATATATATATATATATATATAATTTATATGTTTAATATTTTATATGTATAAAAATAAGCTAAACATTTAAAATGATAAATATTTTAGATGATATTTGATTAATTATTTTGATCAACTGAGAAGTCATCTATTTTCTAAAACATTTAAATAAATATAAAAATTAAAAAATTAAAACCTTCAATGCAACACACATTTATTCAAGACGTGTAAAAATGTACTACGGTACCACGTGAAATGTGTGAACACACACACACACACACACACACACACACACATTTCAATGAAATGAAATGAAATCAAATCAAATCGTATTTGTCACATTGTCAGGCAAAAGAACGTGCCGGAAACCGAAGTGTAATCCACAAGGCTTTTTATTGAGAAAAGAACAGGGCAAAACACAAAAGAGAAACCCCAGGTTTACTAAACCAGGTAAGAGCTGTGAACAGGCAGAAGCTAAACAAACCCACCTAGAGTCACGTAGCCAACGAATAAGCAATACTGAGTAGCTTGAGTAGTCCGACAGTGTTCTAATGCCTAAGCTGTAGAACGGACAATGAGCTGGTGGCGGAACGGGGGGGTTATATAGCATGGGAGCTGATGAGGGCCAGGTGTAGCTGATTAGTAAGTGGGAGAGTGGCTTGGAGTGATAAGTGAAGGTGTGGCTGGTGGATCCCTGACACACATACACATACATACAGGGTACGATATGTAGTGAAATGCTTATTACGACGGTCCGGCATTTAGGAATAGGATGGGGAGAAAAATAATACAAAGATAAAATAAAGAAGGCAGATGAACAAAGTATAAAAACTATATAAAATAAAGTATAAGAATATATAAGGATTTAAAGATATGTATGTGAGAGAAAAAATGCTTATGGCAGTAAACAGTGAAACAGTAAAACAGTAAACAATAGACAATTTAAGGTGGTTTAGATTGTTCATAAAGTGTCTGTGTGCGGTATGGTGCGGTGTAAAGTGTCCGTAAGTGTCCGTGTGCGGAATGGTGTGGTGTAAAGTGTCCATAAAGTGTCTGTGTGTGGAATGGTGTGGTGTAAAGTGTCTGTGTGCAGTATGGTGTGGTGTAAAGTGTCCTTGAGCGGTAAGGTGTGGTATAAAATATAAAGTGCACTGTGCTGTGCGAGTCCAGAGTGTTTAAAGTGTCGTGGTGCGAAAGGTGAGATATGTACAGAGAAGAAGTGTGATAATGGAGAGAGTGGGCCAGTTTTTAGATCCTGGGTGTCTTCTGGTTTAAACTCCGAATGGCCTGTGGGAAGAAGCTCCTCCTTATTCTCTCTCTGTTCGCTTTCAGGGAGTGGAAGCATTTTCCTGAATGCAACGGAGAAAAGAGTTGTTGGGATGGCTGAGGTCCTTTATAATCTTCCTGGCTCTGGTCCGGCACCGCATGCTGTAAATGTCCTGCAGGTCAGGGAGCTCAGTATGGATGTACATTCAGCTAAACACACCACCCTCTGGTGGGCTTGTCTGTCCTGCATGGTGCTGTTCCCGAACCAGGAAGTGATGCTACCCGTCAGAACGCTCCCAATGATGCAGGTGTAGAAAGTCTTTAGCACCTGAGGGGGAAGGTCAAAGTCCCTTAAGCATCTCAGATGGTACAGACGCTGCCGGGCTTTCTTCACCAAGGTGTTGGTGTGACAGGACCAAGACAGGTCCTGTGTGATGTGAACACCTAGGTAGCGGAAACTGTCCACTCTCTCCACTGGGGTCCCGCTGATGTTTAGCGGTTTGTATGACCGCTCTTGCTTTGTGCTGAAGTCCACGATCAACTCTTTAGTCTTGCTGACGTTCATGAGAAAGTTGTTCTCCTGGCACCATCTCTACAGGTTTTTAACCTCCTGTTTTTAACCTCCACAACGGTGTCGTCAGCAAACTGGATGATGGTGATGGAGTTGGAAGGGGCCACACAGTCGTATGTGTACAGTGAGTATAGCAGGGGGCTCAGAACACAACCCTGGGGAGATCCAGTGCTGAGGGTGAGGGTGGATGAAGTGTGTTTTCCCACCCATACGGCTTGTGGTCTGTCGATCAGGAAGTTAGAGATCCATTGACACAGCGGCAGGCTGAGTCCCAGGACCTCCAACTTAGAGGTGAGTGTATGGGAAATTATTGTGTCCACAAACAGCATCTTTGTATAATTCCCATTTCTTTGGTCCATGTGACTCATCGTGGTGTGGAGGAGATGAGCAATGGCGTCCTCAGTAGAATGATTCTGACGGTACGCGAACTGTAGTTTGTGTCTGGTAGTGATGCGGTGATGAAGTCTCTGACCAGTCTCTCGAAACACTTCATCACTACTGAGTTCAAGGGCGGTAGTCGTTAAGGCAGGCGGGCTGTGGTTTCTTTGGGACAGGAACAATGGTGTAACTATTTAAATAAAAGTATAAAATAAACAAAAAAAGAAGCAGTTGTGACAGCAGCCGACCTCACCGGCGCCATCTCCAGTATTTAGCATTTCAGGGTAAACCAAATAATCACACAATTTTAATCAATTTTACTTTCAAAGCAAACAAACAAAAAACATGAAGACAAAGAAATATTTATTAAGTTACCAGGGGGGTATTCCAGAAAGCAGGTTATGTGACATACCTGGGTATGTTTAAGGGTAAGTTCGTGGATAACCTCAACTTTCGGTTCCAAAAACGGAGGTAACTTTCTGGGTATGTATGTAACCATAGCAACTGACTCGGGAGCAGGTTATGTTTCAGTGTAACTTCGTTTCAGAAGGTTGGTGAGCATGGCGTGCCCTTTTGATGAGGATCCTGTGGACGTAGAAGCACAAATTATTCAAGTTTTTTTTCGTCGGGAGAGGGTTATAAGACCGTGTATTGATGTGTTTGCATACCCTAATGAATATTTGAAAGAGCGTTATAGTTTTTCAAAAGATTCGTTAGTTTTTTAAAACCGCATATCGCAAATGTGACAAACCGCGGTTCTGCGCTTAGCACAGAAAACATTCTATGCATAGCACTTAGGTTTTTTGCGTCTGGCCATTTTTTGTACAGTGTGGGCGATTCAGAGCATGTGGGAAAGGCAACTGTGTGTAGAGACGTTTGTACAGTATGTCTGGAACTTCTTACCCACGTTTGTACAGTTCCCTGGCCATAAACCTCTGCTTGTTATTAAAGATGAATTCTTAATTCTTATCCTTAACAGGAATCCTACAAGATAAAAGTCTATATTTTCCCATGGTCCTTGTCTCTATCACCAAATAAGTATATACTACATCAAATGGTACACCTTTCATGTCAAGTCAAATATTTCAACAGAGAATCATAGACCATTTGAATTGAAAGTTTAAATGAGCAGAAAATTCCCTCGTGTGTGCTAAAGTACACTGGCACAATATCTGTGTGTACTGAGAAATTTGTCATACGTTTTATGTACACATGGTCAATTAATGTTCCTTTTTCTGTTGTAGGTTCCTTAACATGTTGAATAAAACCCCTATCTGCCATAAAAGAGCACACAGAATTAGACTTTAATGCATCATTATTAAAGTCTCCCACAAGCACAATGTTATTTGAAATTGAAGGCAGCTGTTTAATTAAGCTGCCCAGATTTTCTTTAAAACTACACAAAGGGTATGTTTGTGGTCTATAAATAACACCAAGCAAAATATCATTTTCAGGAAAATGTGTCAACAGGCATTCTAAATTAAGATTTGGAATTGTTATAATAGTGTTTGGCACTCCACATGTTGTATAAACTCCAACTCCACCGTGTTGTTGTAGTTTCAAATCATTGAAAGGAGGACATTTACTTGTGTATGCAACACAACGAGGAATACCCACAAAGTTGTAGTTTTCTAAATGTACACTTTCAGGCAGATAGTGTTCTGGCAGCCATGTTTCAGTTACAGCAATACATGTTGGTTGTAAATGTTGAATAGACACATTTAAATCCTCTTTATGGCAACGCAAACTCTGTACATTCAGTATAAACACAGAAAAGTAACTATCACCAATGATTCATCATGTGCCATAAAAGATGGCATTTCTTGAAGAGCTTCACAAATCTGATCATTACAGAAAATGGCCTTTTCACTAAAGTCTTTAATTATTAACCCTGACAAACTCCTTACTCGGCTCAAAGCTACATAAGCCTGACCAGGTGCAAACACTTTAAACTAACGACAGCAGTATCAACAGTTAAACCCTGAACTTTATGTACTGTGCATGCCCATGCTAGTTTTAAAGGAAACTGACGGTGAAAACCAGCTTTCGTACAAACGTTTTCCTCTTCTACATATATAGGTGTAGAATGGAGCAATTTTGCTGCCTCAAATCAACATTGTTTTTGTCTTTTCAATCCCACATGACTATCATCAAACTGAACGTACACAGTTTCAGGTAACTTCTCTTTAGATGAACGATATGAGTAACTACACCACAAACACCATTAACTAATCCATCATCAACATCTATGTTTTAATTAACAGAACACATGCATCTATGCCTAAAAGTAACTTTTCTGCCAAACATGTGTTATGAACCTTTACATGATGACCAGCTATTAATTTGATTTTGCCTGTTTTTTAATCCATGCATAATCCTCTGCCTCTATCGTTTCAATTTCACATTTTTATCCTGCTTCAAGTTGTGCATATGAACTTGATCATTTGTAGCATAAATGTGTAAAGATGCATTATCTTCCTCAACCTTGTCACAACTTGATAATATGATTAAATCATCTTTGTTTAGTGCAGTTGTTTTGCTTCTTTGCCTTAACCTGTTTAACATTTCAGCAAAATGACTGTCCTTTTGTCTAACAACCTGTGTGAGTTCAACAACACTAAAACATCTCCATAAACTCATTTCAGGTACGTCCACATACACTGGTTTTCCCTTCACAGGAGGCAACTGGAAAAAGTCCAACAGCAATTACACTCACATTACCAAAAGCAGACAAATCTCCACTCTGTTTCATTTCACGTAATCTTCCATGTATATATGCCAATAATTTATGATCAACCATAGATATTTCATCTATGATTAGTATTTGAAGACCTTGGAATTTTGCTAGTCCTCACCCAACGGTGTGTATGGCAACTTTACATTAGTGCCAATACTAAATGTGTTGTGAATTGTTGCAGTCTTTAAATTGTATGCTGCAATGCCTGTTGGTGATGTTAAAGCAACACAAATATCATCTGGATTCAAAGAAATCTGAGACAATAGTCGTGAAGACTCATTTTATGGCTTTAATTAAATGACTTTTGCCTGTTCCTGCACCACCAGTAATAAACAAATGCAATGGTTTTGTGTTTTCTCCTCTAATTTTACCCAAACACCACTGCCCTATTTTATTATAAACAGCCATCTGGGTTTTGTTTAAGGAACGAATTATGCTTAACCCTTCAACACGACTCAAACTATTTTCTTTTTTCTTAGTCACTGAAAATCGTGCATAACGAACAACTGCAGGCTGAGTACGTGTTCTTTTACCAATGAAACCAAGATTATTATCTAATGTCATTTCTTTGGGAGACTGACCTTTAGATGTAATGCGATACTCAGACGCAAATGTGGCTAAGCGCATATTTTGTCAAAAACACTCTGACGTGGTCTATTCTTGTAACGATCAACCAAACTTGTTCTCCACATCTCTTCACTTCTTAAAGTTTGCGACTGCAACTTGTTGTGTAGAACTTGCGATGGTAAACTCATATGAACTGAATCACCCGTGGGAATAAACTGAACATTTCTGGAACACTCCTTTAAATGCATATTTGTCAACCTATACACTGCGTCTTGTGCACTAACTTCACGATTATGCAAGTACACACTGCCTCATTTTTTTAAAGCTTGTTTGGCATCGACATTACCCTGAGTTGTAGCTTCCTTTTCAGCATTCACTAATAATAAACCCATTTCCCTTTCAGATTTTGAAATGTAAGAAATTATATAAACAATACATGCATAAGCATCAGTTACATACTGAATATCCATATTGGCATTCCAGCATAAAAGAGCAAATTTATTATAATGATTAACCCACACTTCATTTAATTGCTGTTTCAACACAATATGCGTGGTATTATTTACACGCCTATATGCCATTTCAAATAAATCCTGATTCATTCCTACACTTTCAAACACACTTTCTACAGACTTAAACTTCTCTTCTAAAACAGCTGTTTTAACTGCTGATGTTATATTCTGAACATAATCCGCATTCATTTGGTTATTTTCACATGTACTTTCACCAGATCCTTCTTTCTCAGACTCATCTTCCACTTTTCTTCAACAAATAAAAGTTCTGCTTGTTGGTGGTTTAGGAAAATTAAAACGACAAACTGTATTTTTCTTTTGACATGTTTGTGAATGGTGTTTACTGTGAAGTTGCACTGATGTAACAATATTGTGCAATTCCTCATTTTCACTAGAAACCTCACATGTAACATTTGTCAATAAACTCAACAACTTCATTAGAATTTGTATCTATCTGTGGGGCATTTTTAATCCAAAACAAACAATAAACATGTGGAGAACCACGCTGCTGAAATTCAACCCTGTAAAAATCATCTACAATTTCTCCTCTAGGTTGAACAGGAGACATAAGAACTTCTCTCAAAAAACAATGGCACCTAAAATCAAACATGCGAGCTGCAGTAACAGGATTGTGACGCAAAAGCTCACATTTATCAGCCCATTCCCGTTGTTCTAAAGTTTCATGTCTTCCTTGTTGCTTTAAAATGCTTGACATCAAAGATGTCCATCTCATGTCAGCAGATGAAAATGAAGAAAACCAAGTAGGAATACCGAACTGTCTCACCATTGCAAACAAATCTTTTTGCACGCCTTGCCAAAAAGATGGAGTGCCACGGATTGGCTTCAAAAACCTATAACCTTCATCATAATTTAGTACTTTTCTTAAAGAGTCTGTGTCTTTAAACATTTCACTTCGAATAAGCTTATTAAATCCTTTCCCTTTTCTCAATGCTATAGATACAGTAGACTTTACTTGGTCTATTTCTAATAATTACTGGGCATAAAATATATATTCAACATTCTGGGCAAATCTTCCATCTGCATGCAGAATCTATTATTAAAATATCGTGACAGTGTTAACCTTCAGACACGACTGTTACAATAAGTTGAAGAACCATTGGGAAATAAAACAGGAAAACATTTACCCTCATTTGTTTCATCTGCGAGCATTTGAACTGGATAATTCCCTTCAGATGGGGTGACACTCAAAATACTATCAGAATATTGGTCCAGAACTTCCTGCCCAATATCAACTGGCTGTAAACATGTGTCCATAAACACACAGTGTTGTTGTCTATCATGTAACTCCTCTTCAACATTTTCATTTTCTACTTCACTCTCTGCAATGCTGTCATCATCTACATTGTCTTGCTTACTAAACTCATTTATCCAATCCTGATTCAATTCAATATCAGAATAATACTTATTACATTGTTGTAAGTAACATAATGCTTGTTTAATATTTGTAGTATCAACATATTGATACTTATAATGACCTTTATATGTCAACTTGTGTTTTAACCTTCCTCTTGTGTTAGGGTCGGCACCGACCCGTTTGTAGTTTTAAATGCACAGAAGTACCACATAAATTTGTTTATTGCATCAAGGTATTTTACTTTGTCAGGAACCTCTATTTAAACAAAATAAAACAAAAAAAATCTCTTTAACTAAATTATAAATTTCTCTAATTAAAATTATGACCTTTGTGGTGTTAGGGTCGGTTTTGACCCGGTTATAATATACCATTTTAAAACAATAATTAGTGCTAAATCTAAAATCATAAACACACTGTCAGCTTACTAACCCAGTCAGCCAACAGCTCACTGACAGTCAGCTCCTCTCCTAACCCTGTAAGCTTTACTTAGGGGCTTCTCTTTTTGCCTGTTTGTTGCCTTCCTTGAACAAGCAAAACAAACAAACAAAAATGGACATGTCAGACATGCATAAGACCAATTCAGTTTAGAGTTGGTGACTTGCAGAGTGCATATATCCAGTTTGCAGCATGCAAAAAATGAGAAGATTGAGATCATCTCTTCGCTGAAAATGAGACAGAGGACACAGAGCAGCATCGCGATACAGATGAACCAGGAGACACAGACACATCTGATGAGTCTGATGAAGATGTCGCCAGTGCTGAAGCTGCTTCTGCTTCTTCTGAAACATTAAAATCCAAAAGTGGTAACATCTGTTGGACCTCAGTACCTCCTGAATTACATGGCAGGGTAACTGCTGCAATTGTCATCAAAATGACCCCTGGGATCACTAGGTTTTCTGTGATGTGAGTAAGTGACATCAAGACTCCACTTTCTTCAAAATTTGCTTTTACAAACACCACCGTTGTTTTTATTGTCCAAAAAGTGTGTGTGTGTGGGGGGTGACCAGGAGATGGCCAGTGGTTGTGTTTTATAACATCCTAGATGTGTCTGCATACAATGCATTTGTGTTGTGGCATTACATCCAGCTAGGGTGGACCTCAACCAAAAAAAAAAACAAGCGAATAAGCTAGGAAGTTCCTTAGTCAAGACACCCATTGAGCGAGCTGAGACCCAGCCATGGTTAGACAGCTGCAGAGTTCACCTAGCACTCTATCCATGCCATCAGCAACTCAAGGAGCATCAGCACCAGCATCCTTCTCAGCCAGCCCTGCCTCAACATCAACCAGCACAGCAACAGCCACAACCCCACTGAAGCCACCTGATTCTAAAAGAAAGAGGTGTCAGGTCTGCCCTAGCAATAAGGACAGAAAGACAAACATATTGTGCTTCTACTGAAAAAATATCTCTGCAAGTTTTGCCACACATGCATCTAAACACACACATACACATGT